>NC_083472.1:23018968-23098968 GCF_030014155.1 Tachysurus vachellii
TCTATATTCACTTGCACTATGTCACTACTGCACATGGACACTTTAAGGACAATCACTAAATCATTTTATCTGTACTGCCAATACAATGCATTTATGTACATACATATATTTTCACATACATTTTCATATATTTTATATAGTTTATATTTTTAATTTATCTACCTCCTTTTGCTTTTATTTTATCCTTAATTCCATTCCTTTTTATGCTTGAATACTGGACATGTCATACTCTGTATGTATGTGTATGTGACAAATAAAATTTGATTTGATTTGTAAGTTTTATGGCGAAAATAAAACACTGTGCCACTAGATGGAGCCAATGCGCCAAGTCAGAAAGGCAAAATCTGACCTTTAAAGTGTTGATGTCATATAACGGGCCTGCTGACAAAGGTGAGAGTGTATTTATTTCACCCACAGCATGATGGAGATAAACTGAGAGTATTTAGGGTAACACTGGGTTTGGTCTGTGGTTACATGGTGCTGCTGTGGCTTTAGGTCACGTCAAGAGCAGAAACTGCAATATTATTATTAACATAAGATGAATGGTCTTGCCTACAGGACAACAGCACAACAAAATACTTGTGTGCTGTAGATATAAATAACATAAAAACATTAAATTTAATACATAAAGAAATCCAGCATTATAAGGAGTCATGTGTAAGGAATAAAACCACTCAAAGATGTTCTGTTATAGAAAAATAATCAATTATGGGGAGGTAATGTTACTACTAAGAAGATGATTATTGCCCTTTAACACCAAAGGCTTTATTAATTAAGCCCCAGCAAATGAACAACGATAAGTTTTTACAAAACAGAAGAGAAGAGAAAGTGACTCGGACGCTGATGAAAGACAAAATGAAAAGCTTTTGATCTGGTGGATTATATGAAGCTCCGCCCATAAGTCTCTTCTCAGGAAGTTCAGTGCAGGTTGTGTCGAGCTGCTGCTGGATCTCGGCTCGACACGTGGACGAGGACGAAGACTTTTAGCAGATGTTTATCACTTAAACATGAACAGACGTGTTGGACATCAGCAGTGTATTTAATATTTATACAGACTCTTTAACCAAAATTTTGGCAGGTGACCAAATTGAGTGCCAAATAAATAAATAAATAAATAAATAAATAAATAAATAAATCATCAAAATCATTAAAATAACTAGTACGGCCACCTTATTTTTATTTATTTATTTGTCTATCTAAACAGTCAGTTGTATGTGACTCATGAGGGAAATGCAGAGAGATGAAAGAGTTTGAAAGCTGTTGCAAAGGCAAAGGATGGCGACTCTAAAGAGGAGGAATAATAAGATAGTCACAATTATCTATATTTTATAAAAAATTCTCCAAATACATAAAGACTGTTATTACCATTAAGACAGTTAATTAGTGGTTAATTACTGACTGAGTAATTGTCTTTGATTCCAATCCTTTTTTTAGTGTGTGTGTTTATTCAAATTGGCCCCATTTTTCTCTCTTGTTCCTCAGCAGATGCATATTCACACACACACACACACACACACACACACACACACACACACACACACACACACACACACACACACACACACACACACACACTCTCTCTCTCTCTCTCTCTCTCTCTCTCTCTCTCTCTCTCTCTCTCTCTCTCTCTCTCTCTCTCTCTCTCTCTCTCTCTCTCTCTCAAACACACACACACACACACACACTGCTCTGGAAAGTTAGAGCTGACAGGGGTGTGGAACATTTCAGTGTGGTTTTAGCTCGCTGTACCTTCCTGTTTACCCAACCAGGGAGATTTATACTGCAAAGCAAACCGACAAGTAAACACACTGATCATATTCACATAACCGATAGAAGTAAAAGCAGTAAAAGATAATGATAGATAGATAGATAGATAGATAGATAGATAGATAGATAGATAGATAGATAGATAGATAGATTTAAGAATTAATGTTGTAGGATAAAATTTAAGCTAACAACCAACAAAAGTGATTAAAAAACAACTGGAAAGATGAAATTCAAATTATTACAATCTTTAAAAATCTATTTATAAAACTAAAGAACGTGAAATATGTAGAGTAATAATTTAGACATCAGGAAAAAAAAAACTAAAACGTTTTTTTAACTAACACTCTTAATTTTACATTTAACTTTTTTAATTTAAAAAATAAAAATCCTTTTTTAAATTTATTTTTAAATTATCATTTTAAAATAATACAATAAAATAAAAAATCTCACATTTATATTTCTGCTCATTCTCCTGGAGTGCCAATATTTTTAGAATGAATTGATTACTGTGTTTATAGTCAATAAAAAAATCTGATCTGTTATAAAACATCAAATCAGAGACTCTAATGGTGATTTTGTCCCCTATAATAATAATAATAATAATAATAATAATAATAATAATAATAATAATAATAATAATAAAAAAATAAAATAATAGTAACATGTTCCCAAGCATTTCCCCTCATAGACTACATCAGTTTGCCAGAAGTTTGCGTTCATTCAATTCATTTAATTTGATTAATTTAAGAACAGCCGGTTAGATTTAGTAGAAATCATTTTCATGAGCATCATCAGGATGAAGTAAAGCTGAATAACTCACTGCGTAAATAACATCATATCTGACAGCATACAGAATACATGAACCTGAGGGAGCAGTTACAGTAGAATATCACACATCTATATGAAGTCTGGAGATGTTTCTAATTTAGCATGATGTGTGATCAAGAAAAAAACAACATGAGTGTGGTCTGAGACAAACAAGAATAGCCACACATCCTGTGGAAAGTTTGAGAGATGAGAAACTGATGGTGTTTGTGAGAAAAGCGACTCGGCGGTCAGAGCGGCCTGCAGAGATGAAACACTCAGAGCTGCAGTGTGTGAAGGGGCGAAGAGAGAAAAAGAGATACAAAACCACTAAACACACACACGCACACACACACACACACACACACACACACACACACACACACACACACACATACACACACACATACTCACACAGAGACGCATACACACCTTAACACACACACACACACACACACACATATACATATACTGTACATATATACATATGCAGACAGACTCATTGCAAGTTATTGCAAACACTTGATTGCAGTTCTTACCTCTAAGGGCGGCCCAACCAGTTATTAGGTTTAGGGGGCAAACACTTTTTCACACAGGGCCATGTAGGTTTGTATTTTGTTTTCCTTAATAATATAAACCTTCATTTAAATGCGGCATGTTGTGTTTACTTGTGTTATCTTTGACTAATATTTACATTTGTTTGATGATCTGAAATATTAAAGTGTGACACATGCAGAAAAAATAAAAATTCAGGAAGGGGCCAACACTTTTTTCTCAACACTGTATGAATACATGTATACCTATGCACACATACGTGCACACACACACACACACACGTATGTGTGAATATGTATATATGTATACGTGTGTGTGTGTGTGTGTGTGAGAGAGAGAGAGAGAGAGAGAGAGAGAGAGAGAGAGAGAGAGAGAGAGGAAGAGAGGAAGAGAGGAAGAGAGAGAGAGTTAATGTGATTGGTTAGTGTCACAGTGCTGAAGGTGGAGTCACATTAAGGCCTGAATTAAACCCCTCCCACATTCACACTGACATCCTGCACATGTACATGAACATAAATCAGAAATACAGAATGAAGCTCTGGATTAAGGACCTCGTCAGGTTCTTAACAGAAAACTTGAGAAAAATCTACCTTTGTCTGAAAGACTTCACACAGTCATTGTCACACATATAGTCAGATAGAATTTGGAATATTTCAGATTTCCTTTCTTGTTTTATGGTTTATAACATTATACATTACATTACATCTAACATAACAGTTTCACTTTTGGACCCCACTGCATGACGTTGGAAATTACAAATATTGCAAGAAAAGACACAAAAGAACAAGAGATAGAGCCACGACACACACAGTCTGTCACACAGAGACACGGGTGGGGTGTGTTAATACTTTACACTGCTACACACACACAGGATACGAAGTAGTCAAAACAATAAGCCATTCTTATTACCTTTAACAAAAGGAATCTGTTTTTTATATTAGAAAATGTTAAATCCAATACTTAATCTACAGATCAGGGCATAAGGAAATAAACCCTGTTTCTAGAACATATCTAGACCTAATCTGGAAATGTTTTTCTTGATATTGTGAACGTCTGGATCTCTGTGACCATGTGACCCATTTTATTGGTTGCAGTGTCTTTAATCTGAATAATAACAGTAACATTATTATCTCTACAACAATTTATTAACAAAGCATCCCTATTAAAACAAACAAACAAACAAACAAACAAATAAATAAATAAAAAATAATAATAATTATTTTTATTATTATAATGGCAGTTTATTAGGTTACAGATATGCCTGAAGCCTATTCTGTTCTTCACATATCCCAGGTTTAAAGGGATATGGGGACAAAGCACGGGGTCAGACGTGATACAGCGCCCTCTGGAGCAGAAAGGTTGCTTGCTCAAAGGCCCAACAGTGGCAGCTTGAACCCTGACCTTCCAGTCAACAACCCACCAAGAGCCTTAACCAGATAGACAGATAGATAGATTTATATTGGAATAGTCCTTACAAGCTCTCCCACTGTATAGATTACACTGAACTTCTACATGTTTTAATCCTGTAGTTAGCATGGAAAGACAGTTCGTAACCCCTGGATTTCATCAGAAGTCAGCATGAACTCCATGACCTCCAGACCTAGAACATAGACATGCTTGTGAAACCTAAAGGCTTGAACCATTCCATAATACTTGTACTGTAATTCCCTTCTGTTGTGCAGAAACCAGCTTCCTTCAGCTTGGAGACTACTTCAACATATAGCTAACAAATGCACAGAACGTCAGTAGTTACTTATGTTCAGATTTATTACTAAAGCTGTTATAATCAAGATATAGGCATATTTACTCAACATTCACACAGATTTTCCTTCATCTCTTATGTACACATCCACCCATGAACACACGCTTTGTCTTTATTGTCACCTCGATATCTCTGAGCTCAGAGTGTAGCTACATGTCTAGTAGCCGTTATAGACAAGAGGGAAAATTCACAATTCTGATTGGTTAATCCTGTTTCTCATTGTAGCAGCTGGTAGGCCATAAAATACGATGAAATAAATTACAGCATGCGTCTGTTCGATGGCTGTATCTCAGAGGATTAAAGATGCTAATGCTAACTTTGTAGATCTTTGTGGAAAAAACAATGAGCAAAACAATATTATCTGTATTATGTGTATGTAAGCAGACGCACCGGATGTGTTTATAAATAGAATTTAATATTTCATGGGGGTAAAAAGCCCAAATCCGACCTCACGAATGATTAAAGACCTCACAGAGTCAGTTCTACAAATTAGCAAGATGCTAATGTTAACAGACATCACTGACTTCTGCTGGCCAATGTGTGAGTTACAAACACACATGTAGGTGGAATGGAAATTTAAAGTGAACATGTGACTTGTTCCAGCCAATCTGATAAAAGTCTCCAGTATAAAATTCAGTGGTTTGGTTCTCTAAATACTTACAAACACCTCGACTCAAGGATCGTGTGTTTTACGAAGATGTCTCCACTCTGGATTGTGTTATTTCTTCAAATTTGTAAGTTTTACACGTGAGTTGATATCATTTAATACTGTATTTCATCAGTCACACTGGATCTGACTTGAACTGGTTTTCTAGTTCCAGCCCATGCTGAGGATTTTAACCGAACGTCGTTTGTCTCAGTGAAGTCTGGAGAACGTGTGACTCTGAACTGCACGTTTCGAGACAAACTCAGTAGAGATCTTATAGTTTGGTACAAGCAACAATTTGGTCAGATGCCTCAGGAAGTGGGGAAAACAACAGCACTCAAAGACACCCAAACTTCACCTGAGTTCAGCTCAAGATTTAAAGTAGATGAGATCATGAATGGAATTTCTTTAACAATTCTACAAACAAAGAAACCTGATGAAGGATTGTATTTCTGTGGATTGTTCAGCTATGGCAACTTTATATTTTCCAAAGGAACATTTGTAGCTGTGACGGGTAACACACACACACACACACACACACACACACACACACACACACACACACACACAGATATAATAAATACACGTACAAGGTGTCTTTACAAATTTGATAAAATATAAAAAGCCAACCAGGTGGTGTAGAATCCTGTGATTGGTTCATTTTACAGAGGGAAATAAAGTTTTCTAAAGTCAAATAAAGTTTTTTAAAGTTAAGAATGTAATTTTTGAGAAATCTTAATTTTTTTTTCATTGGATCTATACAGTTAGGTATAGAAAAAAACATCTACACATCTATGTCTATAATATTTTTGTTATATAATTTTACAGTTTCATTCATTCATTTTCTACCGCTTATCCAAACTACCTCGGGTCACGGGGAGCCTGTGCCCTCGTGCCCATCTCAGGCATCATCGGGCATCAAGGCAGGATACACCCTGGACGGAGTGCCAACCCATCGCAGGGCACACACACACACACACACACACACACTCACACACACACTACGGACAATTTTCCAGAGATGCCAATCAACCTACCATGCATGTCTTTGGACCGGGGGAGGAAACCGGAGTTCCCGGAGGAAACCCCCGAGGCACGGGGAGAACATGCAAACTCCACACACAAGGTGGAGGCGGGAATCAAACCCCCAACCCTGGAGGTGTGAGGCCAACGTGCTAACCACTAAGCCACCGCGCCCCCCATTTTACAGTTTTTTCATTATAATTTAATTAGAATTTATTTTGTGGTTACATTTGAACACAAATATAGAAATAAAAGTGACATTTTTTTTAGAAATGTATTTATTTATTTGTTTTATTTTAAATAGAAATTTATTTCAAAATTTCTAAATTAGTATTTATTTTTAAAACATTTACAATTTTCAATTTTATTTCTAAATTTTAAAACTGTATTCATAAAACACTACAATACATGTTATATCAACTACATGTTTTATACATATACTATAAAAATTAAACTAGGTATTTATCATATATTTGGTTTTTATCAGGTACCTTTTAATATAACACTTTAATGTGTTAAAGACATTACAATCTTATGTTGTTTATATAGCAGATGACAGAGATGTAAAAGTGAGTGTGAGGCAGAGCGGCGTGTTGGACTCGGTTCCTGCAGGAGCCTCAGTGACTCTGCAGTGCTCGGTTCTCTCTGAGAGCAGAGCAGCAGAACTCCAAGTGCTCTGGTTCAGAGCTGCTCCACCACAATCCCATCCTCAAATCATTTACACTCATCACAACAGCAGCCGTCAGTGTGAGAGCGGCTCTTCTACACACACCTGTGTGTACAACTTCTCCAAGAACATCCTCAGCCTCAATGATACTGGAACTTACTACTGCGCTGTGCTCCTGTGTGGGAAGATCATCTTCGGGAACGGGACACCGGTACAGATGGATGTGAAGACTTTCACTGAGCAACATTTCAGTAAGTATGTACCAGTAGATAGTATCTATTTGCTTGGTTTTAGATGTAAATAATTAAAATATCTCCATATTCATCATTGTGATGTTAATTAATCTACAGAGGGATCTGATGCTGTAGTGATCTGCCTTGCTGTAGCGTTAACAGTGTGTGTGGTGGTGATTTTTGCTCAACTGATTTTAAAGTGTAAAAAACAAAAAATGGAAAAACACAGAGGTAAATCTTCATTTAATATTATATAATATATTAAATATAAATATTATATAATATAAATTGTTTAGTCAGTCTAGATCCAGTCTAATAAGTCTCTTCCCTTTACAGTGAGACTTCTACAAGGTTCACTGAAGGAGGAAACACACAATGAGGTAACGAACGAGACACAGAGCATAACACGGCATTAAGAGTTATCTAAAAACAAATACACATTAATAGTGTTATTTCCAAACTCTTTCTATTCGCTCCTGCAGGGCCGTGATGCTGAGGAGCTGAATTACGCTGCCCTGAATTTCACCAAGAGGAAAATTAAAAGTGGAAGAATAAAAAAAGGACAAAATCAAGACACGGTTTATTCTGAAGTGATAAAACTGCCTCGTAATTAGATTTTCAATAATTGTAATTTTTTGTAAATAAAAGATGTCAGCCAGTCACTGTTTAAGCATGTTAATGCCATATCGGTGTTAATGCATTGTAATCATTAATGTTAATCATAACAGTGTGTAGTAATAAATATTAGTAATTATATTAAATTCATTGTTTTTTAAATATTTAACATTCAGATAATTCTGATCAAGTTTCTTGCTCTCTGTAAACATGATATAATAGAAATTACAAAAATGTTTTGTCTCTTGTACACATTGGAGTGCAACTATACATGACACGTGACTATATAAAGTATAAACATACAATAAAGTGTACAGTATATAAACTACACAACAGAGTAAAGCTCAAGAACATGCTATAAATATGCAGTTTGCAGAAGGTTAAGGTTGCGGTGCACGATGTTTGAGAAATGCTTCAGAAAACTGAGTCGGGCCGACTAACAAGACAAACGTGTAGCCATTGAGCAGAAAGGGGCGTGTCTTATCAATGTGAGGCGGAGAGAGTGTTCAGTGCGCATGTGTGACATTAGACGAAAGAGATTGAAACATTGACATGGCGGATACCTGCCGTTACCTCTGTCTCGGGTTCTAGGTGTTCAACGTCGTCTTCCGCATGAAACGGAGCTAAACCTTTCACGGTACAACACACAGTACTACAAAAACACATTTGTATTACCATAGTATTACTCATTGTGTTCATTTACTGATAAAAATATCCCCTCGGTCAGCTGCCCCAACAGGTTCCGCCATGATAGTTGTCTGGGTTACGTATGTATGTGTGGGGCGGAGCTATAAAAACAGGGGTGACACTCATTTGGGTTAGGGGCGTGTTTGTTTTAGTGATTTCAAATGTCAACATTGGCTTTTAAACATCATGTACCTCACCTTTAAGTCTAGAAAAAGTATTTTTTTTTTACTAGACAGTCAAGTGGAAAAGCTGTCTCACTAGCAGTGATGATGAGGATATGTGTAAAAGCATGAATAAGACAGAGTAAAAACAAAAGGCTGTTTTGTTGTCCCTTCCACATAGCTACTGATTAAATTGAGTTAAAATTTTTATTTGTATATCAAAACGTACAAGCAGGGGGCACTATGGCTTAGTGGTTAGCACATTTGCCTCACACCTCCAGGGTTGGGGGTTTTATTCCCGCCTCCGCCTTGTGTGTGTGGAGTTTGCATGTTCTCCCTGTGCCTCGGGGGTTTCCTACGGGCATCTCTGGTAAAATTGTCCGTGTAGTGTGTGATTGCGTGAGTGAATGAGAGTGTGTGTGTGTGCCCTGCGATGGGTTGGCACTCCGTCCAGGGTGTATCCTGCCTCGATCCCCGATGACGCCTGAGAAGTTTGGATAAGCGGTAGAAAATGAATGAAATGTACAAGCTTTACAGAAATACTATAAAATGTATATTATGTATATTATACATTTTGGATATAATTTTTTATTTATATTTAATAAGCAAGCCAGAGCTCTGCAGTGGCAAAGAAAAGCACCTAGAGACGTCATGAGGTAGAAACTTTGAGAGGAACCAGATTCTAACGACCGGAGAGTGTGATTATAAATCATTTCCCTTTTTTAACTGTATAGTATAGAGTCAAAGGGTTAAGTTTAATAACACAAACTAGAGCATTAAAGACTTTTCTGAATTCATTTTAGTTTTAATTGAAAGCGGGTCAGCACATCTATGTGAACTTGTTTCCTAGTTTTAATGCACTTTTCATCACTGACTTCTGCTGGCCAATGTGTGAGTTACAAACATACATGTAGGTGGAATGGAAATTTAAAGTGAACATGTGACTTGTTCCAGCCAATCAGATAAAAGTCTCCAGTATAAAATTCAGTGGTTTGGTTCTCTAAATACTTTCAAACACCTCGACTCAAGGATCGTGTGTTTTACGAAGATGCCTCCACTCTGGATTGTGTTATTTCTTCAAATTTGTAAGTTTTACACGTGAGTTGATATCATTTAATACTGTATTTCATCAGTCACACTGAATCTGCCTTGAATTGTTTTTTTAGTTCCAGCCCACGCTGAGGATTTTAACCGATCGCCGTTTGTCTCGGTGAAGTCTGGAGAACGTGTGACTCTGAACTGCATGTTTCAAGATACGCACAATAAAGAACTTGTGGTTTGGTACAAACAAACCTTTGGAGAGATCCCTCAGGAAGTGGGGAAAATCATAGCAAATAGAGACACACAAATTTCCCCAAAGTTCGACTCCTTAAGGTTTAAAATAGAGAAAATCATCAATGGGACTTCTTTATCAATAGTACAAATGAAGAAAAGTGATGAAGGACTGTATTTCTGTGGAATAAACACATGGGGCAAATTTTATTTTTCCAGTGGAACTTTTATAGCTGTAACAGGTAATCACACACACACACACACACACACACACACACACACACACACACATAGGTTTATGTACTGAATACACATAATCCAGAAAACACCTTCAATAATGAATAATAATTATTTGCCTTAACTGGTTAATAAAAGCAGTATTTGGTATTAATGTTTGTAAATCTACTGGATATTACTCACTTTGCTTGGAAACCTTTTACCACATACACTTTATTCCTTTTACTCCATCCTACAAGACATACATCAAGAATATCAACAAAAATGTATAAAATATAAAATATGCATTTTATATTACTCTCCTATGCATCAACTGACATTTTATTATTATTTACCAATTATTCACTATTTTTTGAATTTGCATTAAATTGAATTTTATTGATAATATTTTTAAGTCTGAGCTACAATTTTATCTTACTGTTAGTTTTGTTTTGTTATTCTTACAATTTTAATCTTACTGTTTTATCTTAACCTATTTATTTTAACTATTAAACTATTAATTGTACTATTATTAATTATTATCCATTATATATATATATATATATATATATATATATATATATATATATATATATATATATATATATATATATATATATATATATATAAATACCAGTGAAAACATGCAAAAAGCTTGTCAGCAATTATAGCAAGCATTTGATTGCTGTAATAGCCAATAAAGGCTTTTCTGTTGACTATTAAGAAGGGTATGAATAATTTTAGACATGCCACTTTTTGTTCAAATGTAAATAAAAGATAATAAAAAAGAATAATAATTTTTTCCACAATGATGCCTCTTGTACACCGTCTTATTATCTTCTGTGAGACGCCTGTGTCATTTCTAATCAAGAAAAAACTTGCTGGTTGAATAAAAGTAACTTTAAGTCAGAATTTGCCGGGGCTATGCATAATTTCAGGCTTGACTGTATATATATATATATATATATATATATATATATATATATGGTGTTTTTTGCTTCACTTTAAAAAAAACTGTAAGAATGCAGTTAATGTGGTACATTATATATGTAGAAAATATGTGTATATTTACACACTCACCAGGGAAGAACAATGAAGATGTAAAAGTGAGTGTGTGGCAGAGCGGCGTGTTGGACTCGGTTCCTGCAGGAGCCTCAGTGACTCTGCAGTGCTCGGTTCTCTCTGAGAGCAGAGCAGCAGAACTCCAAGTGCTCTGGTTCAGAGCTGCTCCACCACAATCCCATCCTCGAATCATTTACACTCATCACAACAGCAGCCGTCAGTGTGAGAGCGGCTCTTCTACACACACCTGTGTGTACAACTTCTCCAAGAACATCCTCAGCCTCAACGATACTGGAACTTACTACTGCGCTGTGCTCCTGTGTGGGAAGATCATCTTCGGGAACGGGACACGAATACAGATGGGTAAGAACACGTTCATTGTATGTAACTGTAGTTCGTATCTGTTTGCTTGTAAATATTTAAAATATCTCCACGGTTCTACATAGAGCATATATTCATCATTGTGATGTTAATTAATCTACAGAGGGATCTGATGCTGTAGTGATCTGCCTTGCTGTAGCGTTAACAGTGTGTGTGGTGGTGATTTTTGCTCAACTCAACATTTTAATGTGTAAAAAACAAAAGATGGAAAAACACAGAGGTAAATCTTCATTTAATATTATATAATAAATTAAATATAAATATTATATAATATAAATTGTTTAGTCAGCCTAGATCCAGTCTAATAAGTCTCTTCCCTTTACAGTGAGACTTCTACAAGGTTCACTGAAGGAGGAAACACACAATGAGGTAACGAACGAGACACAGAGCATAACACGGCATTAAGAGTTATCTAAAAACAAATACACATTAATAGTGTTATTTCCAAACTCTTTCTATTCGCTCCTGCAGGGCCGTGATGCTGAGGAGCTGAATTACGCTGCCCTGAATTTCACCAAGAGGAAAATTAAAAGTGGAAGAATAAAAAAAGGACAAAATCAAGACACGGTTTATTCTGAAGTGATAAAACTGCCTCGTAATTAGATTTTCTATAATTGTAATTTTTCTAAATAAAAGATGTCAGTCTGCTCGTTGTCACTGTTTAAGCATTTTAATGCCATATCGGTGTTAATGCATTGTAATCATTAATGTTAATCATAACAGTGTGTAGTAATTAATATTAGTAATTATATTTAATTCATTGTTTTTTTTAATATTTAACATTCAGATAATTCTGACCAAGTTTCTTGCTCTCTGTAAGCATGATATAATAGAAATTACAAAAATGTTTTGTCTCTATGTACCTTGTAGACATTGGAGTGCAACTATACATGACATGTGACTGTATAAAGCATAAACACACATTAAAGCGTATTTATACTACAAAACAGATTAAACCTCAAGAACACTCACTCATTTTCTACCGCTTATCCGAACTGCCTCGGGTCATGGGGAGCCTGTGCCTATCTCAGGCGTCATCGGGCATCAAGGCAGGATACACCCTGGATGGAGTGCCAACCCTTCGCAGGGCACACACACACACTCTCATTCACTCACACACTACGGACAATTTTCCAGAGATGCCAATCAACCTACCATGCATGTTTTTGGACCGGGGGAGGAAACCGGAGTACCCGGAGGAAACCCCCGAGGCACGGGGAGAACATGCAAACTCCACACACACAAGGCGGAGGCGGGAATCGAACCCCCAACCCTGGAGGTGTGAGGCAAACGTGCTAACCACTAAGCCACCGTGAGTGAGTGAGTGAGTAAGCGAGCGAGCGAGCTCATTTTTAATCTGCATGTAATACTCTGGGATTAACAGTAAAAGTGTCTCAGCACACTGGAATGCTCAGAATGGGTTATATTGCTTCAGGAGATCAGCAAGACACACTCAAGCCAAACCATTTAAATATCATGAGCAGGACTTTGTATTTAATGCAGAATGTGGTAGTCTGCATCATTGTAGCTTGAATACGGCTGTGGTAAAGATCTAAGGCTTTCATTTCCTAGTTGTAGGTTGAAGGCTGTGGCTTTTTATATTCACATTTGCGGCATTTGGCACATGACCTTACCCAGAGCGAAGTACAAAACTGCTTTTAAGTCTGTATCAAAGAATACATTTACACTGATTCACTAGGTTACAGACTCAGGATACCATCAACCTAAATCTCTGTTCAGGGTTTTTTTTAACACATAAATGAAACAGGGAAAATAAGTGCTACTTTAAGTGTTTCAGGAAGAGGTAGGTCTTCACCTATTGTTTAAAGACAGCCAGTGACTCAGATGTTTAGACATCTAGAGGAAGTTCATTTCACCACCTTGGTAACAGAGAAGAGCCTTTCTGTATACCTACATTTTATCCTGAGAGATGGTGGGACCAGTAGAGCAGTGCTGGTAGTTCTGAGAGAGCGAGGTGCAGTTTGAGGAGTGATAAGAGCTTTGAGGTAAGAGGGAACTGGTCAATTTTTGGATTTGTAGGCAACCATCATTGTTTTAAATCTGAGGCTTGCAGCTACTGGAAGCCAGTGAAATGAGTACAGCAGTGTAAGAACTTAGGCAGGTTGAAAACAAGCTGTGCAGCTGCATTTTAGATCATTGCAGAGGATGTTCATTGGTAGACCTGCCGGAAAGAGCTGCAGTAGTCCAGTCTTGAAATGACAAGAGACTGAACAAGTACCTGAGCAGCCTGTGTGGATAAAAATAAAAATCCTTCTAATATTGTAGAGAAGGAACCGACATGACGGCGTCACGTTAGGTAAAGGAACAGATGATTGTCCATGGTTATCCCAAGGTTGCGAGCCGTGACCGAAGGGGAGATCAGATTCTTGTGTAGGGAAATTGCAAGATCCTAACTTTTTAAACTACAGAAAAGAAAGAAGTGAAACAATAACATGACATAAGCCAATCCAGAGCGTATTAAAGCATGTACTAGACTCTCAGTCTACCATCATGTAGGGTTGGGATACGTCTTGTTTGGCCAAGTTCCTCAAACGATAAGTAGTTTTATACATGCTAGAAAGGAACCATTATTATTAATGATCATCAAGATCTAGGCCAATACTACTTTTGGGACATATAAATAGACCCCTTAGGGCATCGTCATGGACAGAGGCCCTATGTGACATTTTCCCCCCTTCCTCCATATATTGTATTACAAAAACATTGTGTTTTAACTCTCACATATTTTAGAATGTAAGAACAATTATGAAATATGACATAACTGAACTGGTGTTGGTTAATGCATTAGTTTTGCTAATCACTGGAATAAACTAAGACTTATTAGCTAACGTATGCTACAATGACAAAAACATCCAAGGAATCAAGATTCTCAAATTAATCTTGTTAACAAATCTAACATTAGTCATATTGTTTCTCTAGGTAGAGAGTTAATGCTAGCTAACTAGCAGCAGCAACTAATATTAGCTTGCTATATTGTTTAAAATCATTTCAATAACGTTACCTTGCTAGCATATAATCTATGATGTTTGCACGTATGTTATATTATAGTAATTATCGTGCTGATTAATCAGTGTAGACACGCAAGTGAGTGTTGTATGTAAGGTAATAATAATAATTAAGGAACAATGGCTGACCTAAAAAACACAACTTTATTGTTTTATGTGTCCAAATAATCTGTTGGATGAGTTTAAGTAGTTTAAGTTCAGTGCAATGATAGCTGTAATGAATAAACATTTCTAAATCAAATGTAAAAAGTAAACAAAAAAAAATTATTCGATTCAATTTTAGCTGCATTTTAATTCAGTCTAAGCTTTTATTTTATAATGTGAGTAAGTTGTTATTTATGAGTAATATAAATAACTGTTTAATGTTTGCTTTTACTGGGTTTCTAGTTAAAGGTTAAAGGTAAAATTAATTCTCTGAACCACTTCTACCTTTCATGCTGACGTCTGGTGGTCAAACTGTGTACCAAACCTCTGAACATGAAGGTGGGATGGACATTTTAGCTGAACTTATGATCTGTAGCAGCCAATGAGATGAAGATCTTCAACAGAGTACATATGTTCTCTTGTCAAACAGCTCACTTCAAGCATCATGTTGTCTGACAGGATATCTCCAGTCTCAAGTCTTCTATTTTCTCTTTTTATGACACGTAAGTCCCACAAGCTTAGTTATACAACTTCTAGTTGTCTGGACATCAATCCATGTCTTCTTTCATCTAATTTTATGATTTCTTTTCTAGTTTCAGCTAAAACTGTGGATTTTGATAAACCATCATTAGTCTTGGTGAAGACCGGAGAACATGTTACTCTTAACTGCACTTTTCTGGACACCAGTAGATCAGATCATATTGTTTGGTACAAACAAAGATTTGGAGAAATGCCTCATGAAGTCGAAGAAAGCTTTTTGCATACGGACGTTAAAATGTCTCCTCGGGTCAACAGCTCAGGGGTGAAATTTGAGAAGATTAATAATGGGATTTCTTTGACAATAGGACACGCAAAAAAAGAGGATGAAGGACTTTACTTCTGTGGACTAGCTAACTGGGAGAAAGTTCGAATTTTCAATGGGACACTCTTGACGGTAACAGGTAATAATTCAAATCTGTAAATATATTGATTTATTATTACTGTGAATGAAAATTGCCATGGAATGAAAAATGCTATGCCTAAAGTTAACTGTTCAGTCTAATTCTGATTGGTCAGAAAGTGCTGATTAAAAAAATAAAAAAATCTTACGATAATGTGCTAAGTTTTAAGAACAAAAGATTCTGCTTTAACAACCTACAGTACGCGTGGACGTGCAATGTGACCTGATTAGAAACGAGTATAAACGACTTCTTCACTAGTTTTCTGTTCTCCAGTGTCAGAACTTTAACATTTCAATTCAAATAACATTTTGTCACAATATAACAACACACAGTATAACATAATGTGATAAACTACAAATAAGACTGATATAGATATAGACATTTCATATAAAAATGGGGAAAGGATGAAATAAATGTATATGAACGCAGATCTGAGGTAGAACGTAATGATCTATTATGAATGTGTGAAATAAATACAAAGCTGTAACTTTAGATTTTCCAGCACAGAAAAGTTTTCAGGATGGAGGACATTAAGTTTTGCAGTTTTCTGATAACACGGCATTCAAAAAAAGTTTTTATCTCGTCTAATTGATGTGAAGAGAGCTGCTCTGAATATAACTGATTTGTTTAATAATAAAATAAAGATATAAATAAAAAAAATACATAATTTAATTATTGCCATAATTGCTGTGAAATAAGAGGAATAAACATTTAAAGACATGCCGTTATAGACAAATAAGCATAACAGTATCACGGCATCACTATCACGCCGTCCATCATTGATTATTTTCCTATAAACACACATAAACGCATTGAGGGTTTGCTTCCAAACACTGTCTATATCGCACTGACCAGGTACTGAAGATGTAAAAGTGAGTGTGTGGCAGCGCAGCGTGTTGGACTCGGTTCCTGCAGGAGCCTCAGTGACTCTGCAGTGCTCGGTTCTCTCTGAGAGCAGAGCAGCAGAACTCCAAGTGCTCTGGTTCAGAGCTGCTCCACCACAATCCCATCCTCAAATCATTTACACTCATCACAACAGCAGCCATCAGTGTGAGAGCGACTCTTCTACACACACCTGTGTGTACAACTTCTCCAAGAACATCCTCAGCCTCAATGATACTGGAACTTACTACTGCGCTGTGCTCCTGTGTGGGAAGATCATCTTCGGGAACGGGACACCGGTACAGATGGGTAAGAACACGTTCATCACACATCTCTCATTATCCTAATTCATTTTTATTTTATTCTGAATAATATTTTGTTCCATGACAGAATCTGTGGATTCTGTAGTGATCTGCCTCTCAATAGCTTTAGCAGTGTGTGTGGTCGTGATCTTCATTCAAGCCGCTTTCACCTGTAAAAAGAGAAGCTGTAAGTCTGCTGATTAATTCTGTAATATACATCATATTAAACCCTAATATGTTATTACATGTTATTACACGGTAATAACACGTTATTTTTATATATTGTTTCAATGAATGAAACACAAGAAAATCAGAATGTGAACTAATACACTTCGGATTATTCACGTAAACTTCATGCTTTGTTTTTTTTTCCTCTACAGTGAGACTTCAACAAGGTTCCATCATAGAAAACATCCCTAATCAAGTAACGTATCTGAACTTTTTTCCCTGTTTTTCTCTTGTCCATGTTCACTACTGAACGTCTTCCTCATGTCTCACTCCGCAGTGGTGTTAATATGAAGCTCATATGAAAGTAGACACATAGGACTTTAAGAATTTGTTGTGTTTTATCACTATTTCTGTTTTTATCTGCAACACTAGAGGTGATATATTCATAGAAAAGTATTTTTCTCCACACAGATGTTTGTATGTTCAGAGTAAATAGAGAGTTGATATCAAACACGTTTCTGCTCTCTGAGAAGCTCCGAGTGTTTGTTCATCTAAAAAGCAGCTCAGATTTCTCTTCAACACTAAAATTCAGTGTAAGATTCTCAACAGAGGGAAAAACACACGCCTAAAACACGCTGAAAGAACAACAGAGTCCTGACTCACTTTAGATCAGACTCACACACACGACATCAGATGTTTCTTTATACCGAATAAAAACATCCCGTAAAAGTCGATCGTCTGAACTCCAGTGTGCTGGAAAAAGGACTAGATACACGCAGTATGTATGTAGTCTACTGTTATTATTTTAAAATCTCTGCTTTTACATTCCCACAGATCGACGACGCTATGGATCTGAATTACGCTGCCTTACATTTCAATCAAAGAAAAATGAAAAGAAAGAGAAGAAAGAAAGATTCGCCCGAAGACTGCGTGTATTCTGAAGTGCTAAAATTGTCAGCTACGTAGATCACATCGTTAATATTTCAGATCATGTTTTCTCTTTTGGATTTTTGTCAGTAATGGATTGTAGAGAATGGTGAACATTTTTAAATATTTAATATTGTTAAAAATTGTTTTGTTACTTTATGGGAAGCGGTTCATTGTTATTAAAAATAGAAATTATACAAATTACAGAAAAATGCTGATCGATACATCAGAAATGATATTCAATTTCATTCATTCATTCATTCATCTTCTACCGCTTATCCGAACTACCTCGGGTCACGGGGAGCCTGTGCCTATCTCAGATGTCATCGGGCATCAAGGCAGGATACACCCTGGACGGAGTGCCAACCCATCACAGGGCGCGCGCACACACTCATTCACTCACGCAATCACACACTACGGACAATTTTCCAGAGATGCCAATCAACCTACCATGCATGTCTTTGGACCGGGGGAGGAAACCGGAGTACCCGGAGGAAACCCCCGAGGCACGGGGAGAACATGCAAACTCCACACACACAAGGCGGAGGTGGGAATCGAACCCCAAACCCTGGAGGTGTTAAGCAAACGTGCTAACCACTAAGCCACCGTGCCCCCCTTGATATTCAATTTGATTTTTTTTTTTCGTTCTTTGTCTCAGAAATTATCATTTGCTCTTTCATGCTCTTTCATGAATGCTAGTGTCTCATGTTATGTTCTTTTCTTTGTAGCTAGAAATAGAAGCAGCCTGTGGTTTGAGGCTGAGGGCAGATTGAGATCTTAAAGAAGAACGAGACGAGGTTGAGATGAAAAGCCTATAGACACGACTCGTTCAGGCTCATACAGGACACTAGCGAACTAGCCTGACGTGTTGAGTCGTATCAGTCAACATGCAGCTGATACACACAGCTGAGAAAGTGAGGGTTAAATTCGTATTTGAGTCTTAACGTTGTTGATCTTAATTTACAATTCTATGATCGAAGTAAATCATTTTATCAAGACCAAAATCTTTTAAACAACCATTTTAAACATTTAATCCAGCAGACTAACAATATAATGTAATCACTACTAGTACTGGTTAACTAACCAGGGTCACGCAAGCATCTAACAAGAAAATGGAGGATACATTCTGTGATATAATTGAACTAACTGCTTTATCTGTCTGGTATTTTTTTAAAAAAATTATTTTGCTAACGATGTTTGGTAAATTCATCATTTTAAGCCTTTACGTTCATCCTCAATGAAGTTCCTTGCTTCCTTTTAAACAAAAATACAGGCTATGAACAAGACGGTCACTAATCAGTCACTAATCATCTCAGCAAAAGCTCGACAGGAAGATGCCGAAACACAGGAACAGGGTCGACATGACAACGATCATCTCACAGCTTTAAATAACAGGGTTTACAAAGTATTCAGTATTTTCCAAATTCATGAACGTTATCTAAAATACAGTACCAGGTTCCAATCTCGCCGCTCTCGGTACTAGGCCTGAGTACCGCTCTACAATTCCCAGTCTGTCTTATTACCCAGATTATCCTGAATATCACTATTTCTGATTGGAATTTAGAGTTTAATGATATAAAATAACTCTAGTGACACAGTTTCAGTGGTTTGGATGTCGGATATAAAACTGAATTATTGCTGTGTGTGAACATGAATTCTGCATCTCTCAGGTAAACATCTGTTTGAGTCAGATTGTTTCTGGTTTCTCTTTGCACTACTGACTTCTGGTGGTTGTAGGAGGTCACACAGAACTTGGGTGGAAATTTCAGAAGAATTTGTGACGTAAACGCTAGTGAGGTTATATAAGGTATAGAGTTTCAAGTGTTTAATGCTTTTGGCATGCAGACATTTGAAGGTTTCACTGTTTTTCATGAGCATGGCTCCTGTCTGGATTTTAATTTTCTTTCTTTGCAAAATGTGTAAGTAAGCTTTCACACATTTAAACAGATTACATTTCTTTGTTACATAAATCTTAACATTCTCTTCATTATTATTTTTTTAAACGTTTTTTTTTCAAGTATTTATTTGAATATATGTATATATATATATATATATATATATATATATATATATATATATATATATATATATATATATATACGTATATATACGTATATATATATATATACGTATATATACGTATATATATATATATATATATATATACGTATATATACGTATATATACGTGTATATATATATACGTATATATATATATATATATATATATATATATATACGTATATATATATACACACATATATATAATTTTTTTTAAAGTAAATTTCTTCTAATATAACATTTTTAGGTTTTATTTATTCATTTTTTAAAAAATATTTTAATTAAATATTTATCTATTTCTGTAACATTTTGGCTCAAAATCTAGAACATGCTTTTGTAAATGTTTTCCTTCCAAATAATATATATATATATATATTTTAAAGACTCATCACAAGCTGTAGATTTTGATGAACCGGTCTCACTGATCTCTGCTGATCTTGGTCATGCTGTGACTCTTCATTGCACACTGGGAGTAAAGTCCAGTAAGGATCTTATACTGTGGTACAAGCAAAAACCGGGAGGGATCCCTCAGGGGATCGGGATGATCGGAGTGTCGATAGGGGATATAATTTTACCGCCGTTCGATAAGACAGTTTTTCAACTCACCAAAACTGGAAACATAACATCTTTGAATATTCTACATGTTACCAAAGACGATGAAGCGATGTATATCTGTGGATCTTCTCTAGTGAATGTTATTGAGTTTTCCAGTGGAATCTTTTTATCTGTTAGAGGTAAATCAATTCACTCAACAGTTTTTATTACTTTACATACATTAACATTGTATTATTTTCTGTTATTACTCTATTTAACAATGTTTACGGTGTTACTGTATTGAGTTTCATTTAATACGTTCTAAATCTTCACCAATATTAACCTGATTTGTTTTTACTATACAGATAAACCACATCTGGGCGTCTCGGTGTGGCAGAGCGGCATGTTGGACTCGGTTCCTGCAGGAGCCTCAGTGACTCTGCAGTGCTCCGTTCTCTCTGAGAGCAGAGCAGCAGAACTCCAAGTGCTCTGGTTCAGAGCTGCTCCACCACAATCCCATCCTCAAATCATTTACACTCATCACAACAGCAGCCGTCAGTGTGAGAGCGGCTCTTCTACACACACCTGTGTGTACAACTTCTCCAAGAACATCCTCAGCCTCAATGATACTGGAACTTACTACTGCGCTGTGCTCCTGTGTGGGAAGATCATCTTCGGGAACGGGACACGAATACAGATGGGTAAGAAGTAAGAGGATTTGTAAAAAGTTATAATAATACTGTAGAATTCACACATGCGGTGTTTTTAGTCGGGTTGATTTAGTGTGTTTTACCTCCTCGGAGTGATTCTATTTATTTGTTCTTATTCTTATTCTAATATTTTTAACCTATTTATTTAATTAGATTAGGTCTAAAATATAAAATAAACCAAACACATTTCTAGTTTTTAACAGCAATTTCAACCTTGGAAATTGTGTTCTATTGGCAGATTTTTTATTTTTTAATTTTTCACAGTTTTTAAAGTTGAAATAAGTAAAATAATCTCAATAATATATAATATAATAATAATAATCTAAAAATAAGTGAAAAATCTTATTTATTAATTAGTTTTAAACAATAGACTTTAACATCTACAACTAATTCACATTGGGATTTTAGTCAAAAACTTTACTTGAAATTACTGCTGAATTTAATTTTTATTTATTTATTTATTTTTATTAATTTACTTTAATTAAAACTGTGTATTAATAACAGAGATACAAACCGGACTGGATTTCAGTGTATGTATTTGTCTTCCACAATGTGCTTGATAGAAAAGCATCATTTGCATTTATTACATTGTAAATTTTTGAAATTGAAGATTAATATAAATTAAAGAATAAAAAAAATATACAAATTAAATTAATTTGTTTATCGTATGACCATGTACACACACGTGGGCATTTTTTATTGGTTATTTATTTATTTTTTATTAATGAATTCATTAATTATCTTATTTATTTATTTATTTATTTATTTATTTATTTATTTACACAGCGCAGTCGGTAAATTCTTTACTGATTGTTCTGGCAACAACTTCTGGAGTGTGTGGGATTCTGATCGCTGCTCAGACCGTTTTCATCTGCAGAAAGACGCGTTATAAAAGCCGCAGTGGTAAGAATTTATATGTTCATTAAGATTGTATAAAATGTTTAAATTTGGCAAATAAATTTTAAATAAATAAAAAATATATACATTACGGTTTGAATATTATATTGTTTGAAATGAACTATTAAAAAAAAATTCTCTGAAATCTCTCTAAAAAAATCTATTTTTAGCCTTTATTCAAAATCCTTTTGTATTAATGTTTCAAATAAAATTTACACACACACACTCACACACACACACACTCACACACATACACACACACGCACGCACACACTCGCACACACACACACGCGCGCGCACATTCACACACACACGCGCGCGCGCGCACACACACACATACACGCGCGCACACACACACGCGCACACACACGCACGCACACACACACACACACATACGCACGCACACACTCGCACGCACACACACGCGCGCACACACACACACGCGCGCGCACACACAAACACACACACGCACGCACGCACGCACACACACACACACACACACACACACACACACACACACACACACACACACAAACACACAGGTCAAATCACTACAGCTAATAATAAACTATATTCAGAATACCTAAATATTTTTCCCCCTCTTTTACATTTAGAGAGACTTCGTCAAGGTACCGAGATAGAAAGAGCAACTGATCTGGTACATCTTATATCTTATATCTTGTCTTTTAAGGAAAATAGTAAATGATGGGATGGTGTGCTGAAGCTGTTACCGTTACCCCAAGTTGATTATTTTTCTATAACATCCTCTTCTGAAATGTCTTCCAACTATAGCATGTGCCAATTGTTAACAAAATGGAACATGTTCACCTTCGTTCCCACAGGGCCATGACATGGACTACACAACTTTACATTTTAATAAGAAGACCAAACACAAGAGGAGGAAGCGTGAAGAACCTGAAAACATCCTGTACTCTGAAGTCAGAAATCTCAGTCACTGAATAACTCAGAAGTTCTCACATTTCTGCTAATTAATCGATTTTGAAATTTGCTTGAAGCAAAATGTGGATGAAATAAGCACTAAATCCATCCTGGGTGGCATCTGTACAGAAGGTTCAGAAGGACTACAAAAATGACACTAAAGCAACAGTCAGAATGTCGGGAACATTTATGAGAATCTCTCCTGTTCTTATAACTCGTTACTTGTGCCGTGATGTTGAGGTGAGAAGAATCAGAATGTAATATGACCTACAACGGGATCATCATCATCATGCAGCAAAACCTTCGTGTCTCGTACATTCAGTAAGATCTCAGAAAACCAGGAAGTTTCCAGATCCCAAAAATAAACATGAAGATACGGGAAAATCGCCACCATGCCATGTGTGAAGAGTTTTAAAAGTGATTTTATTTCATATTTTATTTTAATGTCGTTTGAATCGAATGAAAAAATTATCAACTTTTAATTATTTCTGCCAAATTTTTGTAAGTGTTATAAATCTTCAGTTGATTCAGTTTTGATGAGGGTGCCGTTCATTCTGGCTGATAATTAGGTCCAGGTTATTTCAGTAATCGAATCGTTTCCCTGTTCTCTCTTGTACACTTTGCTTCTGAAGTTTTAACAGCAACTGCTCTGTAATTAAATACAGAAAAGCTCCATTATTTTGTGCTCTGCTACATCACAGCTCCAAGGTTCTGGTTTAATCCTGATCTTGTCTTACTGTCTGTCTGGAGTTGCTCATCTTCGGCCTGCCTTGATCCCGCCTCCACCTTTATGACATCATCACTAGTCTCTTATTTAAAGAGGAAGAAGGGAAACAAGGTGGGAGGTGGTAGAAGTGGTTTGTTTGTAGTAGTGTGAAGGTCCGACTATGAGCTTGGTTTCCACTTTAAACTTGCTCGCTGTGTGTTTAGTCTTTGTATATATTGATCACTGTACATACTGTTCACTGGCACAGTGTGTGTGACTGCCCTTTTCTTTGGGAAGGGGTTCTTTTTTCCCCTGTTCAGTGTACGGAGTTATGTAAGCCACGATGTATTTTGAGATGAACAAATGGTGCTCGCAAACAAAGGAATCTTCTTGTGACAATTAAGATCTTTAAAGAGGACTTTAGGCTTCTAAAAATGTGGATCTCTAAAAGCTGGACATAAAAAAAATCAAAACAATCTTAGTCGTTAATTTTCAATGTTGTCATATCTTGTATTGAATTCTCAAATATCCCTTCATACATTTTATCCCCCTCTTTTCACTCACTCACTTTCTACCGCTTATCCGAACTACCTCGGGTCACGGGGAGCCTGTGCCCATCTCAGGCGCCATCGGGCATCAAGGCAGGATACACCCTGAACGGAGTGCCAACCCATCGCAGGGCACACACACACATTCACTCACACACTACGGACAATTTTCCAGAGATGCCAATCAACCTACAATGCATGTCTTTGGACCGGGGGAGGAAACCCCCGAGGCCCAGGGAGAACATGCAAACTCCACACACACAAGGTGGAGGCGGGAATCGAACCCCGACCCTGGAGGTGTGAGGCGAACATGCTAACCACTAAGCCACCGTGCCCCCCCCTTACCATACATTTACAGCATTTTGTAGACACCCTTATTCAAGGCAACCTACATTTTATCCCTTTTTTAAATACAACTGTGCTCACCTCTACAAAGGTGTGACAAAGTGCAGTGCCATAAACTTAGTATAAATATCCTACCTGGCAGGGGACGCTTGGATTATTCTGGGAAACTGAGATTGAGCACCTCTGGTGCCCTCTGCTGGCTGCTAACATTATAGCATGTCCTCTCAAATTGTTAAGATGACCTTACCTTACATGCTGTTGTCATGCTTGACTGATTATTTCTTTAATATCTGATTAACTTTAATGTTAATCATTAAATTTCTTTAATGTCTGATTAACGACCCTGGGATACGTATCATTGGATTTCATCACTGATCTTCCAGAGTTATTAGTAAACCCCATCATTATGGTGGTGGTAGATCATAATAATGATGTTGTGTTCCACCACATATTGTGTCAGTTTGGTCTTCCAGAAGACATGCTCTTGGATCCTGGTACCTACATCAGTTCATAACTTTGAAGGTCTTTATGCAGCAGTGTAAGTCTCAAACCCAATGGGCAGGTGGAGAGACCATACATAGAACATAGAATACAAGTGGCATCTCTTTAGATATGTAGGAGCTCAGACATGGGATAAGTGTAAGTTTTTCTACAGTTCATCAGACCTCATGTCCTTTTTAATGGTATCCGGAGTTCTAGCTACGTGTGTTCCCATGAACCCTGGCCTGTGACGAGGTTCCAGTTCCAGCAGTGGATGAATGGTTGTAACGGTGTAGGGACGTGTGAGGAAGATCAACACAAAGGCTCCAAAAGCTATATATAGAGTTTAGAAATGAGAAAACAAACAAGCAAGAACAAGTGACTCCTATAATGACCCCTGTGACCTTCGGGAGAAAAAAGAACATAAATAAAGAGATGGGTTCCTGAAGGTAATACCATTAATACATCTCCCAAACACCAACTCTTATTGTTATTAAAGTATCTCATGCTTCCTATTGGTGTACTTTACTGTCAGGTCCTACAATAATCAACAGCCATGTCAAATACTGATACACATATACATTACACACCAAATGTTTATTACTATTTACAGAAGATTTAAATCAAACCACATTTTCCATTCTGGCCTTTATGATATATCTCTCTGTGTCACACCACAAGACAAATACAGGAAATTATGGGGGTAGTATAAGTGGGTGTAGGAGAAAATTGTGTGTTTGTTTAATACATCTTTTATTTTTAGAGCCAAGTTCATTCTGGGGTGGGGTCAGTCGGTACAGACCGCCTTTAGTGTAAATATCAGTTCAATCTGCGCTTGAAGGGCATTTCTATTCTGATGAGAAATGAGATACGGACACTGTAGCATTTCTATATAATACAAAAAATGCTTTCTGGTTTCTGGATTTTTGTACTGATCTTCAGCACCATGTGTAAGTAACATCTACAATTTTCATCATATTTCATTTATTTGCATTTTGTTAGATTTTTTTAAAAATGTATTTTTATTTAATATGTTATTTTTTTAATATATTATTTATTTAATATACTATTTATTTATTTACTTTAATCTATAGAGTTTACATTTTTAGCAGCTCTAATATTATTTTTTAAAGGCACTAGTCTTTTTTTTTTTTTTTAGGTTATATCGGGTTACATTTACAACCAAACGTTATGAAACGTATTATAAATATATTCGGTTCATTATTAAATTCTTTGATTGATCACTTAAATTAATTTTGATGAGTTTGATCCAAACTCAGTAACCTGAAAGCAAATCGGTCTACAATAATATCAAGTTGGAGTGAATACTTATAAAATAAAGGAATTAAAAGAATTCTAGCTTCAAAAATTAGGCAAATTATTATTGTACAAATGTAAATAATCAGCTTAAATTTGAGTATTTTTGATTAGGTTCATAAAAAGTATTTGCTGTGCAATTTTTTTAAAAGTAAAAGTGATATAACTTTTAGTGATATTGTTTTTGATTAATAATATTTGAATTGTTTTCTTTACCTAATTTTTGCATTTGTTTTTCTAGATACAGTCCAATCTGGTAGACATTTAGTTACTGCACAATCATCCGAAGGACCAAAGGTTTATCAGCATGATGCAAAGCTCAGTGTGAATATCGGAGCCTCGACTACTCTACAGTGTTGTGTTTTTGGAAAAGGAATAGAAAACGGAGAAGTTATCTGGTTTAAGCAACAAAATGAAAAACAGCCTCAGGTTATAATCAGATTCTTTAACACAGCTAGAGAAATGTTTTACAAAGAATTCCAAAATTCTCGTTTTCAAATTAAAAGGTTTGGACACTGCTTCAATTTGACCATTTTAAACACCACCCTGTGTGATGAAGCCACATATTACTGTGCACTCGTGTCTACTGATGGAACTCGTTTACAAATGAAAGGTAGGATTTCTACTGAAACGAATGATGTGACTGATTAAATGTTGTAACGATTTATTCTTCATCAACATTCTCAACATTCTTCAACGATATTCGGGTTTCATTTTTACTGACGTGTCGTGATAAACGTTTGTAGGTGAGCGTTTTAACGCTGAAACATCTAAAGCAGCTCTGTGTGATAATTCAGTGGTGTGTGAACCAACACCGCATGGAAACAACACTAACACCGACACACAACACGACACAGGTAAGATGTATAATTAATTTTTCATTTATTTATCTTAAATTCTTAATGAATAATGTTAGTTTCTATTTAACAGCGATCGGTTTGGGATCGACTTTGGGTTTGTGCGCAGTTCTAATTTTCTGTCTCGCTTGTTTCATACTGAGGAGAAGAAAACATGATAAAAGTAAGTGTTTTTGTCGCCAGATAATAATTACATCAATTCAGATGAATTAAAATGTTGAAATGAACTAAATAAACTAAAAAAATGTTTCTTAATTAATAGTAAACCCTTCTGTAGGAGATCCTTCAGGAAGGATGCAGGTATGTTTGCAAGAAAATATAATATTTATTTATTTATAATCGTATCCTGTTTAATTGTTTCACTGATTAATTTTCTCTAGATATTGCAATGTTTATTTTAGTCATACAGGACTCTTCCTACACATAAATGTTCTTGTCTTGTCTTTATCATTAATAATTTTAATAATTCAATAATTACACATGTAATTATAATTACAATAATAATTACACATTACACATGTCTACAGTCTTTATGCTCAGCTTCACGCGAAATTTATTTGATTTTATTGACATTTTCTAGGAATCTGACACTGAAACTCTGACGTATGCAGCTGTACATTTTACCAAAAGGAAAGACAAAACTAAAAAAAGGAAAGCTGAATTACCTGAAGTTTGCATGTACTCTAGTGTCTAAGTGTGCAGTGTTAATTAACAGTTAACATTGAACTTGAATGTGACTCGGAAAAAAACCCCAACTTGGACGTCTAAGCTTCTTTTACAGCTAAGATTCTTTCGTAAGTTTAAGTTTTCATATGACTTTTTTTGGTAGATGAATGGAAAGAAGTCCAGCTGACTGGAGCTCTGCTGCAGTGTCTAATAGACTGTTGGTAGAAAAGTTCATGTTAAACTGATGTATTTTTGACTGGATTGTTAAAATATTCGGTCGTGTCCGGTGTCCTGTTTTATAACACGAAAGATATTCAGGATAATTTGGATCTAAAATGTTTTTACGCTTGTGGTTTTTCTACATTATTTAACTACCAGCAAACAAATAAAAATAAAAAAGTAATAATTGTTAACCGAATTTGAAAATGTTTGTTTTTAGATAAAAAATGACACTCAGATTGAAATACAACTTGAAAAAGATCAGGTGTAACAAGTGTTTAATTAAATAATTCATGAATCAAAACGGCCTTTTTGCAGTTTTTCTATTTTGTCAGTAAACATTTTTCAGTTCACTTTCACCTATTATTCCTTATTATTATTCCTTACACACACACACACGCACACACACGCACACACACACACACACACACACACACACACACTCACACACACACACACACACACGCACACACACACTCACGCACACACGCACACGTTTGCACACACACACATACACACACGCACACACACGCACACACACACACACACGCACACACACGCGCACACACACACTCAAACACACACACATCCACACATACACTCACGCACACACACACACGCACACATACAGTGGTGAGAAAAAGTGAGAAAAAGAAAAACTGCCTCTTAATTCCTGATTTTTTTTTTTTGCATGTTTGTCACACTTTAATGTTTCAGATCATTAAACAAATTTAAATATTAGTCAAAGATAACAAAAATAAACACGACATGCAGTTTTTAAATGAAGGTTTTTATCATTAAGGGAAAACAAAATCCAAACCCTCATGGCCCTGTGTGAAAAAGTGTTTGCCCCCCTGTTTAAACATAACTTAACTGTGGTTTATCACACCTGAGTTTAATTTCTCTAGTCTGATAAATGTCACACCTGTTCACAATCCAGACATCACTTAAATAAGACCTGACTGACAAAGTGAAGTAGACCAACAGATCCTCAAAAGATACACATCATGCCGAGATCCAAAGACATTCAGGAACATATGAGAAATAGAGTAACTGAGATCTATCAGTCTGGAAAATATTATAACGCCATTTCTAAAGCTTTTGGGATTCCAGCGAAGCACAGTGAGAGAGATTATCCACAAATGGTGAAAACATGGAACAGGAGCCGCAAGCCGACCAAAATTACCCCAAGAGCGCAGCGACGCCTCATCCAAAATGTCACAAAAGACCACACAATAACATCAATGAACTGCAGGCCTCACTTGCCTCAGTTAAGGTCAGTGTTCATGACTCCACCATAAGAAAGAGACTGGGCAGAAATGGCCTGCATGACAGAGTTCCAACACAAAAACTGCTGCTGAGCAAAAAAAAATAAAATAAAGGCTCGTCTCAGATTTGCCAGAACTTTTGGGAAAATACTCTGTGGACTGACAAGACAAAAGCTGAACTTTTAGAAGGTGTGTGTCCCGTTACATCTGGTGTAAAAGTAACACCACATTTCAGAAAAAGAGCATCATACTGTAGCAACAGTAAAATATGGTGGTGGTAGTGTGATGGTCTGTGGCTGTTTTGCTGCTTCGGGTCCTGGAAGACATGCAACCATGAATTCTGCTTTCTACCAAAAAATCCTGAAGGACGAAGTGTGGCCATCTGTTCATGACCTCAAGCTGAAGCGACCTTGGGATCTGCAGCAGGACAATGATCCAAAACACACCAGCAAATCCACCTCTGAATGGCTGAAGAAAAACAAAATGAAGACTTTGGAGTGGCTCAGTGACCTGAATCCTAATGAGATGCCGTGGCCCGAACTTAAAAAGGTGATTCATGCTCAAAAACCCTCCATTGGGGCCGAATTACGACAATACTGCAAAGATGAGTGTACAAAATTCCCCCACAGCTTCAGCTGTAACAGATTCATTGCAAGTTATCGCAAACGCTTAATTGCAGTTCTTGCTGCTAAGGGTGGACACACCAGTTATTAGGTTTAGGGGGCAAACACTTTTTCACACAGAGCCATGTAGGTTTGGGTTTAGTTTTTCCCTTAATAATTAAAACCTTCATTTAAAAACTGCATGTTGTGTTCATTCATTCATCTTCTACCGCTTATCTGAACTACCTCGGGTCACAGGGAGCCTGTGCCTATCTCAGGCGTCATCGGGCACCAAGGCAGGATACACCCTGGATGGAGTGCCAACCCATCACAGGGCACACACACACTCTCATTCACTCACACAATCACACACTACGGACCACTAAGCCACTGTGCCCCCACATGTTGTGTTTACTTGTGTTATATTTGACTAATATTTAAATTTGTTTAATGATCTGAAACATTAAAGTGTGACACACATGCAAAAAAAATAAAAAATCAGGAAGGGGCCAACACTTTTTCACACCACACCACACACACACACACACACACACGCACACATACAGTACACACACACACACACACACACACACACACACACCTCACTTGTATTTGTTTTATGTAAACAGTATTTAGATCGGTTAACCTCAAGAGCAGGAAGTGAAACGTTTGTCCTCTGCACCACATGTTCACTTTCATTATTCTTACATTTTTACACATTTTCCCTTTGTAAGTGTACAATAACTGACTGTTTAACACAACCGTCTGTAATCAGTTCAGCTGAAATTAGTTTGAAATGAATATTTATAACCATGTGGACAATTTTAGTCATAATGCCTCACTACGTGGCCTTGAAAATGTTCAATGTGCATAAAAAGTGTCTGCGAGTACAAGTGTGTAGGTGTTTTGTCACACAGACACCACATGAAGACAATGTTCGTTGGCTGTGATGAATTTTCCACACAGAATTACACAGAAATAAATAATCACACAGTTTGAATATGATTTGATGGATATTTGTTTGACCTTCACAGGACATGAGAACACTGACCACAGATATGTAATAAACTTTAATTAGGAAAAATAAAACTAATGAATAAAAGAAACAAATTAAATAAAAAATATAATCTAGGTGGCAGACAACACTTCAGAATAAACGCAGTCTTCAGGTTTGACTCTGTTTCTGCTCACTCTTTTAGTGTTCTTCTTACTGAAATGTAAAGAAGTGTAATTCAGCTCCGCTGCATCACCATCCTGTGGGAACGAACATCAAATGAAGTGAAATGGAGTAGTGAGTTTAATAATAATATCATGGAGGAACAAATAAAAATTATTTACTTTATTGGGTGTTTTTTCTGCTCTAGAACCTTGTTGAGGTCTCGCTGCTGAGAGAAAAAATATATTAACATGTTCCTTTTAGTCTTTGGTCATATTAGTAGTCATTATATTGTGTTGAAAGACAGAAAATGTTTAACCATAAATCAAAATTATAAATATTTTAAAATACTGAAGACTCCAATCAGCCTCCAAAGTGTGTCTTTGAACTGATGGAGGAAATCTGAAGGAAACTCTAAAAACACAAGACTCTAAAAACCCTGGAAGTTCAGGACAAACACACTAAACACTAAGCTAACCAACACACAGGATGGAGGCAGGAATCAAACCCCAATCCCCAGAAGAACGACACAATCCCACCACTGACCACTAATCCCACCCTAAGCCGACTTCCTGCCCCCAGAAAAATGAATATAATTTACAGAACTGTTTGCATTTCTGTATGATCCAGACTCACCTCTGGATCTGTCACAGTTTCTCATTTTACAGATGATAAAAGCTTGAGTGAAGATCACAACCACACACACGACCACCACTACAGTGAGGTAGACCACTTCAGGATCTAAAGCTGTTATATAAGATGGATATGTAGAGTAAAGTGATGTAACAGATATTCATGTGGACAGATCAAGTAACATTTAAACACATAAAATATCATTACATTCTGTATGTTATTGTTGGAACTGAAACTCAAATAAATATTCACACATTTCTTTTACACAAACCATTTTCCGGAAAGTTCTCCATCTGTACCGGTGTCCCGTTCCCGAAGATGATCTTCCCACACAGGAGCACAGCGCAGTAGTAAGTTCCAGTATCATTGAGGCTGAGGATGTTCTTGGAGAAGTTGTACACACAGGTGTGTGTAGAAGAGCCGCTCTCACACTGATGGCTGCTGTTGTGATGAGTGTAAATGATTTGAGGATGGGATTGTGGTGGAGCAGCTCTGAACCAGAGCACTTGGAGTTCTGCTGCTCTGCTCTCAGAAAGAACCGAGCACTGCAGAGTCACTGAGGCTCCTGCAGGAACCGAGTCCAACACGCTGTGTTGCCACACACTCACTTTTACATCTTCAGTACCTGTTCAGTGTGATATAGAGTTAGGTCTTGACTCAAGTTATAATCTTATAAACTAGTTAGTTTGGAATGAGACCAAAAATTTCCAGCTTTTTCCTGATTTTAGTACAAGCTGTAAATAATATTGTTTTTATTACTTGATTTAATTATTATATAATTGTAGTTTTATCAATTTATTTATGTATCAATATATATTTTATAATATTATGCATTTCATTGTTTTTGATAGTGTTTCTACATTTTTATATCTTACTTCACACTGTACTGCAATTTGAGTTTAAGATAAAAAAGTAAAAACTTTATAAATAATAAAAGTATTAATAAGGTATTTTTCTTATTCTTATTCTTATTTTTATTCTTATCCTCCTCCACCCGAGTTTCTCAAAACAAGCGAATATATATATATATATATATATATATATATATATATATATATATATATATATATATATATATATATATATATATATATATATATATCTCATATGTATTACCTACCAGAATTATTCAAATACACCTTGTAGTTTTTGAGATATACTCATTTAAATATAGAGCATGTTGTTTTAAAAAAAACAGGCGGAAAAATAGAGTTAACTATAAAAAAGAAAAGACTTTAGAAGTAATACAAGTATTAATAAGGTATTATTTTTATTCTTATCTTTATTTTTATTATCATTACATTATTCCAACTTTATTTAATTTAATGACTCCAATCATTTTCTTTATGAAAATATTCACAAAAATAATTCTCTTATGGGGAAAAAATAAAATAAACTTAATTTTATTATGTAATGAGATGTTTTTTTAATTGTCCGTTAACTATCTTGAACTTCCTAACTCCCTAAATTTAAGGCAGAATTCTAATGTAAATGATACTCATTTAATTTAACTATCAATTAGTTTTTCAATCAAAAGTGTAATAAAAATATATTACAAAATTCTTTTTAAAATCTAGATATGATATTTTACCCCATGTTCTGTCTTTCCAACATTTTATATCTTATTTATAATCATTATTTATACATTTCCAGATGAAACATGATCTAAAAAATGCACGTTTTCCCCAACATTCACTACTAGCTATATAATTTAAAAGCATTAGTTTTTGAAACAATTTACAAAATAGCTGTTTGTTTCAAAGAACTTGAAGCAGAATTGTACAAAGAGGAAACTTGTAGCAATACATTTTTTGATTTGTTTTTCAAAGTAAAGTTTCGATAAGAATTAACTTGTTAAATATAATGCATACTGTATGTATAGCTTTCCTACAAACAGTTTTGATCGAATTAATTACCTGTTACAGCCAAGAAAGTTCCATTGGACAAGTCAACTTCATCCATGTTACACTTTCCGCAGTAGTAAAGTCCTCCGTCTTCTTTTTTTATTTGTTGAATTGTCAAAGAAATGCGGTTATCACTCTCCTCTATTTTAAATCCTGAAGTCATGAACTCAGGTGAAATGTTTATATCCTTATACGCTAATCTTTCTCCAATTTTTTGAGGCATTTCTCCAAGTATGAGTTTGTACCAGACCACGCTTTCAGCCTTACGACTGTCTCCAAACGGGCAGTTAAGAGTAACACGTTCTCCAGACTTCACTGAAAGAACTGATGTTCTGGAAATTTCCGCAGTTTTGGCCGAATCTAGAAAATGATCTAAATTAGACATAATGCAACAGGAGGCATAAAAACAGCCAGTTAGTAGGATTAACAGTCAGTATTTATATAAGAACTTACATATTGTGTTGAGAAATAAAACAATTGTCCAGATTAAAGTCATCCTCAGACCCTGAATGTTAGTCTGGTTGAGCTGTTAGAAAGAAAACCAATGATGGAAGCAACAAGTATTTTGTACTGGAGACTTTCATCTGATTGGCTGACCTAAAGGTTTTCACAGGTCATGTGCTATTTTTTTATTTCCTTTCCATCTACATGTGTCTATTTTTAAAACACAGGTTGCTCACCAGATGTCTGTAGTGGAAAAACACACACACACACACACACACACACACACACACACACACACACACACACACATACAACCACAAAAACCCCCCAAAATATTTTCAGGTACTTAAGACTGGACTTATAATGACAAGTTAAGTACAAGGTAAAGGACCATATTTACCTTAACCTTTTGTGTGTTATTTAATTTCATTAAAATGACATATTGGACTAAATAGAAATAATAATGGAGAAAATTTAAATTAAAATAAATCAGGGACACATTCATTTTAAATTGTTTCTGAGTACCTGACCATCACATCTCAAGCTGTCCTTGAACATCCCATAACAAAACCTTGGGCATTATTATGCATTAATGAATTAATTGTGGGGGGCACGGTGGCTTAGTGGTTAGCACGTTCGCCTCACACCTCTAGGGTCGGGGTTGATTGGCATCTCTGATTGGCATCTCTGGAATAATTGTCCGTATTGTGTGATTGCATGTGTGTATGAGTGTGTGTGTGCCCTGCGATGGGCTGGCACTCCGTCCAGGGTGTATCCTGCCTTGATGCCCGATGACGCCTGAGATAGGCACAGGCTCCCCGTGACCCGAGGCAGTTCGGATAAGCGGTAGAAGATGAATGAATGAATGAATTAATTGTGAATGAATTATTCATTAATCATTAATTTGTTCACAAGAACATTACTGAGATCAGATTCTGATGTTGAGATGTTAAGGAGACTCCAGTTCCAGTTCATCCCAAAGTTGTTCAGTAGGGTTGAGTCTGAGCGAGAGTCAGGGCTCTGTACACGACACTGGAGTTCTTTCACTCTAACCTTAACCTTCACAACATGTCTTCATGGAGCTCTGTGCTTTGTGCACAGGGACATTGTCATGCTGGAACATTGTTTGAGTTACTTAGTTCCAAAGAGGTGATATTGTACGGCTATTTCTGAAAAAAATCACGTGTGATGGTCAGGGGTGCACATACTTTTGGCCATAAAGTATATATTAGAAATAAAGATCAGGCATTCATTCATTCATAGAGAAATTACATTTTAATAATTTTCAATTGATTTTACATTTGCTTTTTAACTTATTTTTTTGTCGACACTTTCACTCTTCTCCTATAGAGGGCGCTCTGGAGATAGCTGACAAAACCATTAAAATGAAAACAAAACAAAACAAAAAAAAATGAGCTAAAACGCTGAGAACCCTTCTCGTGGTTTAGTGTTTTTGCATTCTTGCATTTTGTTGCTGGCCTTCCAGTGGAAAGTAGGTTACTTCAGACTTCCTTTTTTTCTTATGGTTAAACCACAGACTCATCCCACTTACACATGCACAGAAGACACTGTTACATGCAGAATTTACTCTTATAGATATATTATTGTTGAGAACAAACAATCAGAAAATCAAACAGAAGAGCGTTGGCAAGAACAACGTCTGAGATATAAAGCTTTGCGTCTGAGATCCTCCTTGACACCAGTGAGACTTTTCTTCATCTTCTGACAAAGTTTTTAAGCTAAATTGTCTCACTCTGAGGTGATTCTTAGAGAAAACTCTTTTATGACACGAAAATTTTATGACAAGAAAAGTTTTATGACAGGAAAATGTTGAGAAAATGCAAAAGATATTTTATCACAGGTATTAAAACAACAAGGCCTCCAAAAGAGATCTGTACTGGAGCAATGAATGTCATTCTTCCAAAGGTTTTTCCTTCAGATGGTATTGCGAGGATGATGATGATGGTGATGATGATGATGATTGAGCATAATGGTGGAGAAAGCTGGTTTATCCGGTACAGTAGGTGTACAGTTTGAGATTTGATGTGTTTAAAGTCCATAGCATATGTTTTCAGAGAGCCTCCGTCAATGCGGATGGGGGTGGAGTTACCCAAGAAGAGACCACGCCCACCAGGATGAAAATGATTCATTAACGGACGAAGATGATTAGCACAAGAGTCGGCAGTCTATATTTAATATACAGTATATTTTAATAAAACAACTCAGATGATTCACCACAGTGTTCTTATGTACAAATACATTAAAACAGATCAAACAATTTCAGCCACAATAAAAGATTAAAGATTATTTTAAGTGTGAAATGGTGGAATATTTCACTTCAGTGTAAACACGGTCTTGAGATGGACCTCGATTTCCTCTCACTCTTTTAATTTTCCTTTCATTAAAATGTAAGGCAGCGTAATTCAGCTCTACAGCATCACCAACCTGTGGAAATAAACATAAAATAAGAACTAAATTATAAAATAATATTTTTTTTATTCATCTATCAATTTTCTTGACTAGGAGGTGAATTCAAATAAATAATATAATTTAATAAGACAAATTGCAGAAATTATTGAATCTAAATAATATACTTAATCTTAAACCAATAAAGTGTAAGGTTATGAGAACAAAAATTCCCTGTAGAAGTGAACTAGTACCTGAGCGTTCTTCTCGTCAGTGTTTATCACGGCATCATGCTGAATTCTCTCTGTGAAAAAAGAGTGAATGTAATGAAGATTCTCTTCTATAACGAGTCTGATTCGTTCTGCACAAAGATCTGACACTGCTAACGTTTTCCTGATTCTATTTGAACACGACGAACCCGAATCTAATAATAATATGAACTAAATCTGAAGGGTAAATAAGTGCTGAGGTCATTTTTATACGCTGTAGGTATTAAAAATAAATGTACGCTGTTATATTAAACACTCACCTCTGTGTTGTGGACCGTTTTTTCTTTTACAGAGTAAAACAGTTTGAACAGAAATCAGAATCCCGCACATTACCAGCGCTGTTCCCAGACACATCACTACAGGATTATAAGACGCTGCTTTAAGACACAAAAAAATCATCAAATTATTGTCTGCATATGAACACGGAATCTGATCAGCAAGAAAAAAAGCATAGCGTGTCACATCACATAACAATGACAAATATGAACGTTTTTCTTGGTGTCTGTATCTATAAACCCCAAATAATATACACAAATTGTTCACCAACCAAAGTTTTCCATCTGTACCGGTGTCCCGTTCCCCAAGATGATCTTCCCACACAGGAGCACAGCGCAGTAGTAAGTTCCAGTATCATTGAGGCTGAGGATGTTCTTGGAGAAGTTGTACACACAGGTGTGTGTAGAAGAGCCGCTCTCACACTGACGGCTGCTGTTGTGATGAGTGTAAATGATTTGAGGATGGGATTGTGGTGGAGCAGCTCTGAACCAGAGCACTTGGAGTTCTGCTGCTCTGCTCTCAGAAAGAACCGAGCACTGCAGAGTCACTGAGGCTCCTGCAGGAACCGAGTCCAACACGCTGTGTTGCCACACACTCACTTTTACATCTTCAGTACCTGTTCAGTGTGATATAGAGTTAGGTCTTGACTCAAGTTATAATCTTATAAACTAGTTAGTTTGGAATGAGACCAAAAATTTCCAGCTTTTTCCTGATTTTAGTACAAGCTGTAAATAATATTGTTTTTATTACTTGATTTAATTATTATATAATTGTAGTTTTATCAATTTATTTATGTATCAATATATATATTTTATAATATTATGCATTTCATTGTTTTTGATAGTGTTTCTACATTTTTATATCTTACTTCACACTGTACTGCAATTTGAGTTTAAGATAAAAAAGTAAAAACTTTATAAATAATAAAAGTATTAATAAGGTATTTTTTCTTATTCTGATTCTTATTTTTATTATTATCCTCCTCCACCCGAGTTTCTCAAAAAAAGCGAATATATATATATATATATATATATATATGTATATATATATATATATCTCATATGTATTACCTACCAGAATTATTCAAATACACCTTGTAGTTTTTGAGATATACTCATTTAAATATAGAGCATGTCGTTTTCAAAAAAAAAACAGGCGGAAAAATAGAGTTAACTATAAAAAAGAAAAGACTTTAGATGTAATACAAGTATTAATAAGGTATTATTTTTATTCTTATCTTTATTTTTATTATCATTACATTATTCCAACTTTATTTAATTTAATGACTCCAATCATTTTCTTTATGAAAATATTCACAAAAATAATTCTCTTATGGGGAAAAAATAAAATAAACTTAATTTTATTATGTAATGAGATGTTGTTTTAATTGTCCGTTAACTATGTTGAACTTCCTAACTCCCTAAATTTAAGGCAGAATTCTAATGTAAATGATACTCATTTAATTTAACTATCAATTAGTTTTTCAATCAAAAGTGTAATAAAAATATATTACAAAATTCTTTTTAAAATCTAGATATGATATTTTACCCCATGTTCTGTCTTTCCAACACTTTATATCTTATTTATAATCATTATTTATACATTTCCAGATGAAACATGATCTAAAAAATGCACGTTTTCCCCAACATTCACTACTAGCTATATAATTTAAAAGCATTAGTTTTTGAAACAATTTACAAAATAGCTGTTTGTTTCAAAGAACTTGAAGCAGAATTGTACAAAGAGGAAACTTGTAGCAATACATTTTTTGATTTGTTTTTCAAAGTAAAGTTTCGATAAGAATTAACTTGTTAAATATAATGCATACTGTATGTATAGCTTTCCTACAAACAGTTTTGATCGAATTAATTACCTGTTACAGCCAAGAAAGTTCCATTGGACAAGTCAACTTCATCCATGTTACACTTTCCGCAGTAATAAAGTCCTCCGTCTTCTTTTTTTATTTGTTGAATTGTCAAAGAAATGTGGTTATCACTCTCCTCTATTTTAAATCCTGAAGTCATGAACTCAGGTGAAATGTTTATATCCTTATACGCTAATCTTTCTCCAATTTTTTGAGGCATTTCTCCAAGTATGAGTTTGTACCAGACCACGCTTTCAGCCTTACGACTGTCTCCAAATGGGCAGTTAAGAGTAACACGTTCTCCAGACTTCACTGAAAGAACTGATGTTCTGGAAATTTCCGCAGTTTTGGCCGAATCTAGAAAATGATCTAAATTAGACATAATGCAACAGGAGGCATAAAAACAGCCAGTTAGTAGGATTTACAGTCAGTATTTATATAAGAACTTACATATTGTGTTGAGAAATAAAACAATTGTCCAGATTAAAGTCATCCTCAGACCCTGAATGTTAGTCTGGTTGAGCTGTTAGAAAGAAAACCAATGATGGAAGCAACAAGTATTTTGTACTGGAGACTTTCATCTGATTGGCTGACCTAAAGGTTTTCACAGGTCATGTGCTATTTTTTTATTTCCTTTCCATCTACATGTGTCTATTTTTAAAACAGAGGTTGCTCACCAGATGTCTGTAGTGGAAAAACACACACACACACACACACACACACACACAGACACACACACACACACACATACAACCACAAAAACCCCCCAAAATATTTTCAGGTACTTAAGACTGGACTTATAATGACAAGTTAAGTACAAGGTAAAGGACCATATTTACCTTAACCTTTTGTGTGTTATTTAATTTCATTAAAATGACATATTGGACTAAATAGAAATAATAATGGAGAAAATTTAAATTAAAATAAATCAGGGACACATTCATTTTAAATTGTTTCTGAATACCTGACCATCACATCTCAAGCTGTCCTTGAACATCCCATAACAAAACCTTGGGCATTATTATGCATTAATGAATTAATTGTGGGGGGCACGGTGGCTTAGTGGTTAGCACGTTCGCCTCACACCTCTAGGGTCGGGGTTGATTGGCATCTCTGATTGGCATCTCTGGAAAAATTGTCCGTATTGTGTGATTGCATGTGTGTATGAGTGTGTGTGTGCCCTGCGATGGGCTGGCACTCCGTCCAGGGTGTATCCTGCCTTGATGCCCGATGACGCCTGAGATAGGCACAGGCTCCCCGTGACCCGAGGTAGTTCGGATAAGCGGTAGAAGATGAATGAATGAATGAATTAATTGTGAATGAATTATTCATTAATCATTAATTTGTTCACAAGAACATTACTGAGATCAGATTCTGATGTTGAGATGTTAAGGAGACTCCAGTTCCAGTTCATCCCAAAGGTGTTCAGTAGGGTTGAGTCTGAGCGAGAGTCAGGGCTCTGTACACGACACTGGAGTTCTTTCACTCTAACCTTAACCTTCACACCATGTCTTCATGGAGCTCTGTGCTTTGTGCACAGGGACATTGTCATGCTGGAACATTGTTTGAGTTACTTAGTTCCAAAGAGATGATATTGTACGGCTATTTCTGAAAAAAATCACGTGTGATGGTCAGGGGTGCACATACTTTTGGCCATAAAGTATATATTAGAAATAAAGATCAGGCATTCATTCATTCATAGAGAAATTACATTTTAATAATTTTCAATTGATTTTACATTTGCTTTTTAACTTATTTTTTTGTCGACACTTTCACTCTTCTCCTATAGAGGGCGCTCTGGAGATAGCTGACAAAACCATTAAAATGAAAACAAAACAAAACAAAAAAAAGAGCTAAAACGCTGAGAACCCTTCTCGTGGTTTAGTGTTTTTGCATTCTTGCATTTTGTTGCTGGCCTTCCAGTGGAAAGTAGGTTACTTCAGACTTCCTTTTTTTCTTATGGTTAAACCACAGACTCATCCCACTTACACATGCACAGAAGACACTGTTACATGCAGAATTTACTCTTATAGATATATTATTGTTGAGAACAAACAATCAGAAAATCAAACAGAAGAGCGTTGGCAAGAACAACGTCTGAGATATAAAGCTTTGCGTCTGAGATCCTCCTTGACACCAGTGAGACTTTTCTTCATCTTCTGACAAAGTTTTTAAGCTAAATTGTCTCACTCTGAGGTGATTCTTAGAGAAAACTCTTTTCAGGTCTTTGTTTTATGACAGGAAAATGTTGAGAAAATGCAAAAGATATTTTATCACAGGTATTAAAACAACAAGGCCTCCAAAAGAGATCTGTACTGGAGCAATGAATGTCATTCTTCCAAAGGTTTTTCCTTCAGATGGTATTGCGAGGATGATGATGATGGTGATGATGATGATGATGATTGAGCATAATGCTGGAGAAAGCTGGTTTATCCGGTACAGTAGGTGTACAGTTTGAGATTTGATGTGTTTAAAGTCCATAGCATATGTTTTCAGAGAGCCTCCGTCAATGCGGATGGGGGTGGAGTTACCCAAGAAGAGACCACGCCCACCAGGATGAAAATGATTCATTAACGGACGAAGATGATTAGCACAAGAGTCGGCAGTCTATATTTAATATACAGTATATTTTAATAAAACAACTCAGATGATTCACCACAGTGTTCTTATGTACAAATACATTAAAACAGATCAAACAATTTCAGCCACAATAAAAGATTAAAGATTATTTTAAGTGAGAAATGGTGGAATATTTCACTTCAGTGTAAACACGGTCTTGAGATGGTCCTCGATTTCCTCTCACTCTTTTAATTTTCCTTTCATTAAAATGTAAGGCAGCGTAATTCAGCTCTACAGCATCACCAACCTGTGGAAATAAACATAATATAAGAACTAAATTATAAAATAATATTTTTTTTATTCATCTATCAATTTTCTTGACTAGGAGGTGAATTCAAATAAATAATATAATTTAATAAGACAAATTGCAGAAATTATTGAATCTAAATAATATACTTAATCTTAAACTAATAAAGTGTAAGGTTATGAGAACAAAAATTCCCTGTAGACGTGAACAAGTACCTGAGCGTTCGTCTCGTCAGTGTTTATCACGGCATCATGCTGAATTCTCTCTGTGAAAAAAGAGTGAATGTAATGAAGATTCTCTTCTATAACGAGTCTGATTCGTTCTGCACAAAGATCTGACACTGCTAACGTTTTCCTGATTCTATTTGAACACGACGAACCCGAATCTAATAATAATATGAACTAAATCTGAAGGGTAAATAAGTGCTGAGGTCATTTTTATACGCTGTAGGTATTAAAAATAAATGTACGCTGTTATATTAAACACGCACCTCTGTGTTGTGGACCGTTTTTTCTTTTACAGAGTAAAACAGTTTGAACAGAAATCAGAATCCCGCACATTACCAGCGCTGTTCCCAGACACATCACTACAGGATTATAAGACGCTGCTTTAAGACACAAAAAAAACATCAAATTATTGTCTGCATATGAACACGGAATATGATCAGCAAGAAAAAAAGCATAGCGTGTCACATCACATAACAATGACAAATATGAACGTTTTTCTTGGTGTCTGTATCTATAAACCCCAAATAATATACACAAATTGTTCACCAACCAAAGTTTTCCATCTGTACCGGTGTCCCGTTCCCGAAGATGATCTTCCCACACAGGAGCACAGCGCAGTAGTAAGTTCCAGTATCATTGAGGCTGAGGATGTTCTTGGAGAAGTTGTACACACAGGTGTGTGTAGAAGAGCCGCTCTCACACTGATGGCTGCTGTTGTGATGAGTGTAAATGATTTGAGGATGGGATTGTGGTGGAGCAGCTCTGAACCAGAGCACTTGGAGTTCTGCTGCTCTGCTCTCAGAGAGAACCGAGCACTGCAGAGTCACTGAGGCTCCTGCAGGAACCGAGTCCAACACGCCGCTCTGCCACACAGAGAAACGCACATCTTCAGTACCTGTTCAGTGTGATATAGACAGTATGAGACACAGACTTGACTATTTTAAACACTGTGAAATAGTGAAATAACAACATTTAATTATCTTTACTTTCTCATGGGATTTTTGACGATCAGTGTAATAATAAAAGGTTCATAAACGACGCTCTGACATAAAAAACCACGACATCTTCCTTCAGAACAAATTTGTAAATACACTGACATGATAGTTTAAGACTGTCAAATATGTCATTACATACTATATTAAATATTTTTAGTTTTTACATTTCCAACACAGTTTGTGCTCCAACTAATCATACACAGGCTTATTACAAACAATTACAAAAATTTTTCACAATTATTTTTCATGAAGGGTCTCATTTTAATTCTAATTTTAAATATATTGCTAATTAGAACTGCTTACCTTTCACTGATAAATACGTTCCTTTAGCAAATACAATGTAAAACGTAATCAGTCCACAGTAATACACGGCTTCGTCCGACGGTTTCACGTCCGTTATTTTCAAATGAAAGCTTTGGCTTCCTTTCTCGATTCTGAACCTCGGAGAGTCGAAGTCGTCTTGGTAAATAGGATCCTGTACTTTCTGTACCACAGCCACTAAGGAAGGCTTGTGTCCTCCTTCTTGTTTGTACCAAACGATGGGATCAGAGTTTTGTACGTCACGTAGAAAGCATTGTAGAGTCACGTTATCACCAGGAGCAGCGCTGATCACCGGGTTCGGCTGATAGACCACTTTATTTTGCGTCTGTGAATCTAATATGAAGAGTCGGACAACAAAAAAGATTCATGCATAAATTCTATAATATTTTAAGACTTTTAATTAAAATGGTGTTCACCATAACTGGTTAGACCTTTAGAAGCTAGAGCCATTTGGTTTAGATTAGAATACTGCATAAATGCATTCAAAAATATTTAAAAATCCAGTCAATAAAGAATCAATCAATCAATCTAAATAAATAAATAAATAAATAAATAAATAAATAAATAAATAAAATAAAATAAAATAAAATGAATAAAATAAATGAATGAATAAACAAACAAACAAACAAATTAAATAAATAAATAAATAAATAAATAAATAAATAAATAAATAAATAAAATGAATGAATATGCTGTACAGATAAGACCATATAAAAACTAATTAGGTTTAAAATCTAAAATCATTTAGTTTTCCTTCTATTCTAAAAGATCAATTGAAATATAAATTAAGCATTTATAAAACAACCTAAAATGAAACTCACCTAAAGCTAAAATGACCTAAATGTAAGCTAGACATTGTCTGTCATTGCAATTTAGTTGTACAAGATGTCTTAAAAGTCCGTCAGGAAACAAACGTGGCACAAATGTGCAATACGTGTGAGCAAATCTTTAATTATCACAATATAGCAGCTGAGATTAACATGTAGATTGAAATTTAAATGAAAAAAAGATTAAATGTCGCTTAAGTCGTTTTATTCTGATTGGTTCCTGACTTCTGGGGAATCTTGTAGTTAGTTACAAGTTTAAAGTCGGTTCAATTAGAAATAAAAGCTTATAAATCTTAACCTGCACTTACCGACTATATCAAACAGCAGCACTTGAATCCACATTAGCATTAACATCTTGAGGTATGTGTACTGTACTGCATGTCCTCTTGATGAGCTGTTATAAGGTCATACTGAGCACGTCTCAATTCAAGACAAAGGTTTATGAAGTCAGGTTCTGACATCACAAACTTCCTGTGAGTTTCTCCACCACAAGCCTCTGTAATGGAAACAGCACCAGACAGGAATCCTTCTAAAAAATCTACATTTTCTCTCTTAGGTCAAGCTGTTGTAAATTTGTAGATCATTCGTACTACAATTAAAAACAAACACACACACACACACACACACACACACATACACACACAAAGAACTCAATGTCAACAAGTTAAATTATTCTAGTTACTAAATTTATACATAAAATACTATTAAAGTATACAGGAAGGAAGATAGCTACTGAAATCAAAATGACCTTGTGTGACCTTGATGCTGAAAAATTTAAAACACAGTAATATAATTTTTACACTGGTTTAAAAACATTATTTTTTTGTATAATTAAGGAGAACAAAACAGGTCCAAGACCTCAGTATGTAGCATAAGGTGGATAATTAAAGAGTAAAAAAAAGAGGGTAAAAGGTATAAAAATGGAGTGATGGGAAATTAGTATTCTGACACTGTTTTTTTTTTTATTATTGAATATACTTTAATTGTATTATAGTCGGGGGGCACGGTGGCTTAGTGGTTAGCACGTTCTCCTCACACCTCCAGGGTTGGGGGTTCGATTCCCGCCTCCGCCTTGTGTGTGTGGAGTTTGCATGTTCTCCACGTGCCTCGGGGGTTTCCTCCGGGTACTCCGGTTTCCTCCCCCGGTCCAAAGACATGCATGGTAGGTTGATTGGCATCTCTGGAAAATTGTCTGTAGTGGGTGATTGCGTGAGTGAATGAGAGTGTGTGTGTGTGCCCTGCGATGGGTTGGCACTCCGTCCAGGGTGTATCCTGCCTTGATGCCCGATGACGCCTGAGATAGGCACAGGCTCCCCGTGACCCGAGGTAGTTCAGATAAGCGGTAGAAAATGAGTGAATGAATGAATGTATTATAGTCCAATTTATACACATAATGTTGCATTTATTGATAGAGAGCCAGTTGTTGATAGTTAGCACTTAGATATGTTTAGCTATGAAGTGGTAGGAAGTGGAAGCTGTACATGGAAGTGGGGAAGTGGTAGCTTAGCGGTTAAGGTGTTGGACTATTGGTCGAAAGGTTGGGAATTTGAACCTCAGAGTCAACAATATGCCACTTCTGGGCCCCTGAGCAAGACCCTTAATCCTCAATTGCTCAACTCTACACATGACATTAATATACATCACTCTGGATAAGGGCGTCTGACCAGTGCCATCAATGTAGCATTGTGGTTCCATTTTAAATTATTCCCCTTGGCTGATCAACTTCAGTTCCCCAAAGTTATGAGAGTTCCACTGATAAATTTGCAGTTTCATAGAAGGTGAGTTATTCTATCTGTAGGTTGAAACTTCTAGTGTCTCATCAGATTCAGTTTCCTTTAACATGTTCAATGTAGCATATAGCAGCTGCACATCATGACATTCCCACCTCTATACCTTCATGGTGAATGAGATGTTCTTGGGATCACACCACAACCATTTATTCTCCAAACAAGCAGAAATATTGCCAGAGAGTTAAAGAACATCTCCGACTGTCACACCACCAGAGGTTGGGATCGAGCACTGGTCTCCAGCGGGAGGGCTTGAGGGTTACCACTGTATGAAGCTCCAGACCGAAAGGCAGGATAAAACAGACAAGCTGTTTATTTGAAAAGGATAACCAGGCAAACACTAAGAATATATAAGGCATGTAATCAAGGGAACATCAGGAACAGGTGAGGACAAAAAAGACAGGAGAGAAGAACAGTGGACTGGGTGGAGCAGAACACACATGGAGAAACAAACCATAAGGGCAAATTGCCCTGCCAGATCGCCCTCTGGTGGACAGGTTGGGAAATGTCCAAGCTGTCTGTGTCAGCCACTTCTTCAAATGCTTAAGCTCGTTAAAGTCAGATTCATTCCGATTCACTGTTAATGTGTTTATTGTTCATTACTTGGAAAAAATCACGGATTCAAATGACGTCTTTCATCAGTATCGTTATCATTATAGTTGTAGTGTGGATTCATTAAAATGACTAAAATATTAAGCTATGTTTTCTTTTTTTTTTTTACTCATTTTAATTATAATTCTTGGTGTGAAATGGCCTGGAATGCCTTTGCTACAAATTGCTTTCTTTTTTTAATTTTTTAAAATATCACGTCACTACTTGTACGACTTTCCTACTAACCTTTTCATTTTGTTATTGAATTTAATTACATATGAGACCAAAATTCCAACAGAAGCCTCGATTGGCTCCGTTTATTTTATACCCAATACATTTTCTTCAAACTAATACATAAAAGCTTAGAAACAAAACTAGAACATGCTAGAGCTCTTTCTAGCTTCCCATTCAGATGTATATCATATCGTCGCTGTCGGGCAGAAACCTCGTATTTCCAAAACCGTTATGTTTCAGGAAATTAAAAAAAACGCCGTACCTAATCTGCAGTGCACAGGGTTTAGTCCACGTTGCAGTGGATTGTCTTGCGCTAAATTCCTGTCCTCAGATGAGCACCAGAACTAGCGGGGGGGTCAAGATTTTCTTTTTCTTTGAGCCCAGTGTTTTGAAGACATTTACCTCAGAAGACGTGTTGATTCGTTGCGACTCTGGAGTGAGGAAGAGGTGGACAGTTGAAGTGTCCAATGGAGTTATGAGATTTGCGCTCAAGCTATTTTCAAGACTTTAGATTGGTTAATAACTTGTAAAAATAACAGACCCACGTGGGGACTGAACAATAGCATGGATAAAATATATGTGAAAAAATATGAAATTGACCAAATTTGGACATACGAGGTTTCCGCCCGACAGCGACGATATCATGATGTTCTTGGATGTGAGTCTTTGAACAGTTTTACTTTATTACACTTTATTTCTGATCAGAATTAAAAAAACTTACATTTAATAAACAAAATAAATGATTGATGAAGTACGTTCTACATAGCAGTGAGAGACCTGACATCAGAGTACAAAGGTTCTTGAGTTTGTTTTCTCGTTCTTGTCCCTCCTTTGGTTTTCTTTTTATTAAAATGTAAGGCAGCATAATTCAGCTCAAATTCATGGTCCTGTAGGAACAAATATAAAATTAGAAATAAATCAAAAAGTATAAATTGAAAAACAAAGGATATAATCATTAGGATCTTGAGTCAGTACCTGAGAGTTTGTTTGATTAGATCTTTTCACAGTGGTTTCTCCTTCTGGTGAAAAATAATATAGCATTTATTTACATATTGCTATAATTACAATTCTTAAAAACGCAGTTTAATAATCCAAAACATATTCTATTTTAAAAAGATATTACAATCAGTGCTATAAAACACTTACTTGTGTGCTGTTTGTGGTTTCTCTGGTTACAGATTAAAAGCGCTTGTACAGAGATCACAAGCGCACACACTCCTAAAGCTACAGTGAGGCAGATCACTACAGCATCCACAGATTCTTCTGTAGCACATAAATAAAAATAATAATGAAATAATACAATTTATACATTCTTAGCAATTAAATATAACATTTAAGAATGTCTCACTCAATTTTATTAGTGTCCCGTTCCCGAAGATGATCTTCCCACACAGGAGCACAGCGCAGTAGTAACTTCCAGTATCATTGAGGCTGAGGATGTTCTTGGAGAAGTTGTACACACAGGTGTGTGTAGAAGAGTCGCTCTCACACTGATGGCTGCTGTTGTGATGAGTGTAAATGATTTGAGGATGGGATTGTGGTGGAGCAGCTCTGAACCAGAGCACTTGGAGTTCTGCTGCTCTGCTCTCAGAGAGAACCGAGCACTGCAGAGTCACTGAGGCTCCTGCAGGAACCGAGTCCAACACGCCGCTCTGCCTCACACTCACTTTTACATCTCTGTCATCTGATCAGTGTGATATAAACAGAATGAGATCTTAGTCTGGACATTTATAGATCTAATCGTAATTCGCTCTTAATAATATGTACATTATACGGTTTATAAGGTGTCTATCAAAAATGTAAAACTTAAAAAAGGTTAAAAATTTTTTTTTTTAAAAAAATTAAAAAATGGCATCTATCTATCTATCTATCTATCTATCTATCTATCTATCTATCTATCTATCTATCTAGATCCTTTTATCTAATTTTATCCTTATTTGCTTCATTTTTAAATGACATTCATATAATTTGAATTATTCAAATATTAGCTTATTTAGCATAGTTTTTAAAATATATTTCATACAGTAATTGATGTATTATTATTTTTGTTATTATTCAGTTTGAGTATGTTTGAATAGGGATATAAAAAAAAAAATTATACTGTTTACTATGACACAAAGTAAGAGACTCCAAACATGTCAGGATTAAAAATAGTGAAAGAAATATGTAATATGTCATAATTATAAATTTCTGCCAATATACAATATAAATTATTTTTTTATTTCAGATAATAGATATATAATACAGAGGAAATTCATATCAGATTTATTTACGGTTAAAAAATTACAGTAAAAATACAATTGAACATCAAAAGTAGTGAAATTGGAGACTCAGTTAAATTCTTACCTTTCACTGATAAAAATGTTCCTTTCCCAAACTGTATTGTAAATATCTTTATTCCGCAGTAATACATGGCTTCATCTGACGGTTCCACGTTATTAATTTTCAAATTGCAGCTTTCTTTTAAATTCTCAACATTAAACCTCGGGGATTTGAACTCATCTTCAAAAATAGGATTTGGTGCTAGTTTTTGAATTGTGACAATTACACAAGGCTCGTGTCCTGCTGCTTGTTTGTACCAAATAATAGGATCGGTGCTTTTTTTGTTCGTTCGAATGCACTGTAGAGTCACGTTTTCACCAGAAGCAGCAGTGATCACAGAGTTTGGCTGATGGAGGACGTTCTTTTGTGCAGAACCTAACGTGAGGAGCCACAGAACAAAAAAAGTTTATGTATAAATTTCATAAAACATTTAAAACTTTCATTAAAATGCTGTAATGCTTCACTGGTTTCACATTTAGCCTCTAGAACCATTTCAGTTAGTGAACTTTAGACTATAATTTTATGATTCTAATCTAATGTTATGATGACTATATTATTCTAATTATTAAGAAAACCTGTTTATTTTTGATCTAAAAGCAGAATCACTCACCGGTTTGACTAAAAAGCACCAATGTAATCCACATCAGCATCATCATCTCCAACCCCAGGCTTGTGCATGAGCATTTCCTTTCAACACACTGAGCCTGAGGGGCGTTACTGAGAGTTTAAGACATCATGAAGCTCAGCCCCCTGACCTCAAAACTCTCTATGTGGAGTTCATGACCCAAGACACTTTAAAGCTTTTGCACAAAATAGAAAGTATTGATAAAAAAACAAAACCACTATGTAATAAGTCCTGTCACTGAATGTGTGTATGGTGGGTTTGGGAAAATATTCAGTCTATATTAAAGTTCTGAAAACTACAGGTAATAAATATGCTAAGTGTTAGGCAGGTGTGAAAAAATGCTGTAAACAAAGAATGCTTTCAAAAATGGAAGTGTTAAACATTTATTTTCAGAAATGAACAAAATGCAGTGAATGAACAAAAGAGAAATCTAAATCAAATCAGATTTTGCCTTCGAAACATCAGCAGTTCTTCTAGGTAAACTCGCAAACAGTTTTTGAAGGAACTCGGCTGGTAGGTTGTTCCAAACATCTTGGAGAACTAACCACAGATCTTCTGTGGATGTCGGCTTTCTCACATCCTTCTGTCTCTTCATGTAATCCCAGACACACTCCATGATGTTGAGATGACTTTGTGCAAGTGTACCTATAAGAATTGATGCTGGTTTGATGGCAGAAGATAGTAACACCAAATATTGATTTAATTTAGATTTTTCTTTTGTTTGCTCACTTTGCATTTTGTAAATTGACAGAAATAAACACTCATTATTTATATTTCTGAAGGCATTCTTTGTTTACAGCATTTTTTAACACCTGCCTAAAACTCTATATAAATAGATATATAGATATACCATCATACAACATCATACCATCATATGGATTTGTTGAACTTCTCATTCCAGATTTATTTCCATTTCCAGTTATAATGATCTCCTGATTTCTCTTCTGGAAAAGCTTTCCACTAGATGTTGGAGCAGGACTTTGGGGATTTGTGTACAAGAGCAACAGTGAGATCAGACTGTGATATCGGGATGTTGAGGAGACTCCAGTTCTAGTTCATACCAAAGGTGTTCAGTAGGGATGTGTCAGAGTCAGGGCTCTGTGCAGGACACTCAACGTCTTCCACTCTAACCATAACCTCCACACCAGAGAAACCATGAGATGTACCAGCTCCAGTTGTGTTACACTTTCGGACCTTCACTGAGAAGAGGCCACCCATGTGAAGATCCAGAGGCATCTAGAGATGTTCCAGCTCCAGTTGGAATCCGCTTCATCTGATTCGAACATTTAAAGAGAAGATTCCAACTTCTTGTGGGCATCATTTGGTGTTTGAGGACAACACCCTCCTAATCAGTACACAATTATCTGACTGTAGAAAAGACATTATTTATAATATCACTGTCTGGTGTTTATAACAGTTTATAATCACACCCTCCAGTGTCACTCAAATGAGGATGAGGTTCACTTTGGAGTCTGGTTCCTCTCAAGGTTTCTTCCTCTTCCATCTAAGGGAGTTTTTCCTCACCACCGTCACCTCAGTCACCTCAGAATTGTTCATTAGGGATAAATACAAACACATTTAAATAGAAGTCTAATAATAATCTTAAACTATGTTATACTCTATATTTCTTATGTTCTGTAAAGCAACTTTGGGACAACGTCCATTGTTAAAAGTGCTATACAAATAAATTTAAATGAAATTGAACTGAATTGAATGGGGGGGGCACGGTGGCTTAGTGGTTAGCACGTTCGCCTCACACCTCCAGGGTCGGGGTTCGATTCCCGCCTCCACCTTGTGTAGGTGGAGTTTGCATGTTCTCCCCGTGCCTCGGGGGTTTCCTCCGGGTACTCCGGTTTCCTCCCCCGGTCCAAAGACATGCATGGTAGGTTGATTGGCATCTCTGGAAAATTGTCCATAGTGTGTGAGTGCATGAGTGAATGAGAGTGTGTGTGCGCCCTGCGATGGGTTGGCACTCCATCCAGGGTGTATCCTGCCTTGATGCCCGATGACGCCTGAGATAGGCACAGGCTCCCCGTGACCCGAGGTAGTTCGGATAAGCGGTAGAAGATGAATGAATGAATGAATGAATTGAATGGGGGGGCACGGTGGCTTAGTGGTTAGCACGTTCGCCTCACACCTCCAGGGTTGGGGGTTCGATTCCCGCCTCTGCCTTGTGTGTGTGGAGTTTGCATGTTCTCCCCGTGCCTCGGGGGTTTCCTCTGGGTACTCTGGTTTCCTCCCCCAGTCCAAAGACATGCATGGTAGGTTGATTGACATCTCTGGAAAATTGTCCGTAGTGTGTGATTGCGTGAGTGAATGAGAGTGTGTGTGTGTGTGTGCCCTGCGATGAGTTGGCACTCCGTCCAGGATGTATCCTGCCTTGATGCCTGATGACACCTGAGATAGGCACAGGCTCCCTGTGACCCGAGGTAGTTCGGATAAACGGTAGAAGATGAATGAATGAATGCTTTGCACAGGGACATTCTAATTCAGCCTCTAATTCTACTGTGGACAAAAACATTTGATTCAGTTCTATTCAAACTTTTGTTACAAGAAGCATCTTTGGGTGTGATGATCAGGGGTGCACATATTTTTGGATGTATGATGTATAATTAAAGAGAAACAGATGGTCAGATACAGCAAAATCCAATGGGTTTTCCCAGACCATCCTCACAGATATGAAACTCTAGTGTCCTTTATATTGTATCTATGAGTATTATATGTACATTAAAGCCTCTATCTGTCTGTCATCCCTTTATTTTTACTTCCATACTCCTTCATTCTTTATTCTGTTTTCTCATTTTTCTTCCTGTTTTCTTTCCTTTCCATGGTCTAATCTTCTGGAAGTTATTATTAATTTATAGTGTTTTTGCTCTTGTGGCAGTGTTTTTGCACAATTCTCTCTCTCTCTCTCTCTCTCTCTCTCTCTCTCTCTCTCTCTCTCTCTCTTTCTTTCTCTCTACCATTCAATATAAACAATGAAATATCAATTATTATTATTTTAGTATTATTTTATTATTATATTATTTTAGTATTAATCTATAAATCCGTTAAACACCTCATCATCCCTACTCAAGGTTCTTACCTAAACGCTTTCACACAGTATTTGACAGGAAGTCGTGTCATCCGAACTTCCTGCTGCTCACAGGAAATAAAAAAGACTTTAATACTTACTTCTTTATTTTTCAGTGCTATGATGATGCTGACTTGTCACAAAAGTACAACCTTCATACATAAATCATCGATGCTACTTTTTTTACTATTACCAAATATTGTTGTTTTTGTGTGTGTGACCCCAAATGTCCTACTTTTAAATGTTTAAAGTAAGAAATCATGCACTAAAAGCAACAATTAACTAGTTGTGCTGGTAAACAAGAAATAAACACTTCACAACATGCTGTTATTACAAACTCCTTTCTTACTTCCTCTTCCATCTAAGGGAGTTTTTCCTCACCACAGTCACCTCAGTCACCTCTGGCTTGTTCATTAGAGATAAATACAAACACATTTATATATAAGTCTAATATTAATTTTGAACTTTTTTGTCTAATATTCACCTGTGTGTAATTTAAAACTTTTTGTAAATTATTTCTTACAGTATGTTCTGTAAAGGGGGGGCACGGTGGCTTAGTGGTTAGCACGTTCGGCTCACACCTCCAGGGTCGGGGGTTCGATTCCCACCTCTGCCTTGTGTGTGTGGAGTTTGCATGTTCTCCCCGTGCCTCGGGGGTTTCCTCCGGGTACTCCGGTTTCCTCCCCCGGTCCAAAGACATGCATGGTAGGTTGATTGGCATCTCTGGAAAATTGTCCGTAGTGTGTGATTGCATGAGTGAATGAGAGTGTGTGTGTGTGCCCTGCGATGGGTTGGCACTCCGTCCAGGGTGTATCCTGCCTTGATGCCCGAGATGCCTGAGATGCCCGATGGCACAGGCTCCCCGTGACCCGAGGTAGTTCGGATAAGCGGTAGAAAATGAATGAATGAATGAATGTTCTGTAAAGCTGCTTTGAGGCAATGTATATTGCTATACAAATAAAAATTGAATTGAATCGAATTGAAGTTTTTTCTCCACACAGATGTTTGTATGTTCAGAGTAAAAGTTGATATCAAACCCATTTCTGCTCTCTGAGAAGCTCCGAGTGTTTGTTCACCTAAAAAGCAGCTCAGATTTCTCTTCAACACTAAAATTCAGTGTAAGATCATCAACAGAGGGAAAAACACACGTCTAAAACACGCTGAAAGAACAACAGAGTCCTGACTCACTTTAGATCAGACTCACAGACACGACATCAGACCCTTCATTACACTGAAAAATCTCTATTTCCATTTTTGACGGACAGAATGGACTGGAAAATAATAAACAAATAAACAAAAAAAATAAAAAAAGTTTTTGATCAGAGCACAGGGTCAGAAATGATACAGCACCGCTGGGTTAAGGGCCTTGCTCAAGGGCCCAACAGTTGCAGATTGGCAGTACTGTGGCTTGAACCCTGATCCTCTAATCAACAACCCAGAGCCTTAATCACTTAAACCAGCACTTCACTATTTATAATTATTAACTAAAATATTTCTACAGTATAACAGAACTAAGAAATTATATTTAACTGAATCATATTTAACATCTTATTTAACTTATTTAAGATGTCGGACGTCAGAATAAATAACATCTCTCGGTTGTTGTTTCTTGACTCGTCCTCTTTTGACTCTCCTCTCATTGAAATGTAAAACGCTGTAATTCACCTCCACAAAGTCACAGTCCTGTAGGAACGGATAGGAAATGATCACAATATTTAATCGTTAGAATTTTTGTGTCAATTTCTTATAATGTATTCATATTCACTATGTGCTTAATGTTGACCTGATTGAGCGTCTTGTCCGTCACAGAGCCGTGTTTTAGTCTCGCTGATGAGAAACAAATGCATTTTTATTAATTCATAGTTTCATAGATGTTCCACAGTATTTAATGTAAAAATATATACATGAAAAAAAAGGATAAATTGTGTAACATTAATAAGTGAGTAATGTAAATGTTGGGGAATTTCTGTAGCACAAAATGAAATAAAAGACTTCAGGTTGTGATGTTAGTGTAAAATAATATTTATAATAATGTCATCATTTTAATCTAGACATAATATGGATTTACCTTCGTTTCTTCCTTTACAGGTTATGAGAAAGATCAATGCTAAGATCACAACCACACACAGTCCCAAAGCTACACCGAGAAAGATCACGACAGGATCCACAGATCTCTCTGTCGCAAAAGAAACATCACGATATTACATATTGGTTCAGTGATTCCATCTATGCTAATTAAGCTTATTTCTTATATATACATAACTATGCCATACTCTAGTTTATGGATAAAACGTCATACTTCTTACCCATATCTATTTGTGTCTATCTATATCTATATCTGTATCTATAAACCTCAAATAATATACACAAATTGTTCACCAACCAAAGTTCTCCATCTGTACCGATGTCCCGTTCCCGAAGATGATCTTCCCACACAAGAGCACAGCGCAGTAGTAAGTTCCAGTATCACTGAGGCTGAGGATGTTCTTGGAGAAGTTGTACACACAGGTGTGTGTATAAGAGTCGCTCTCACACTGACGGCTGCTGTTGTGATGAGTGTAAATGATTTGAGGATGGGATTGTGGTGGAGCAGCTCTGAACCAGAGCACTTGGAGTTCTGCTGCTCTGCTCTCAGAGAGAACCGAGCACTGCAGAGTCACTGAGGCTCCTGCAGGAACCGAGTCCATCACGCCGCGCTGCCACACCGAGACACTCACATCTTCAGTACCTGTTCAGTGTGATTTAGACAGTATTAGGTTTTTCTTAGCTTGAATTAGTTTATAATTAGACTTTTTTATTAATTAAAAAAATGTGGAATATACAGGATAAAGAAGGATTTAAAATATTGATTTAAAAATAATGAATATTGATTTAAATAAATGCAAAACATAAAATAAAAAAATATTATCTCTGCAAACAAAACAAAACAAAACAAAGCAAAGCAAAGCAAAGCAAAGCAAAGCAAAGCAAAGCAAAACAAAACAAAACAAAACAAAACAAAACAAAACAAAAAACAAAACAAAATAAAACAAAGCAAAACAAAGCAAAACAAAACAAAAAACAAAACAAAACAAAACAAAACAAAACAAAACTGCTGAGAATGACACAGAATTTATTAGGTAAACTCAAATAGGTCTTAAAAACTTGTGCAACAATTAATTTCTTAGAGAACTTGTGCAACAATTAATTTCTTACCCTTTAATATGAATAAATTTGATGATAGCTCATCAGCAGTATCTAAAGCGTTCTTTAAAGAAATAAAGTTTAATATGTACTTTATAATTCTTACCTTTAACGGATAAAAACGTTCCATTTGCAAAGCTCGTAACAAATGTTATAAATCCACAGTAATAAATGGCTTCATCTGATGGTTCCACGTAAGCAATTGATAAACTGATCCCCGTTTGTTCTTTCTTAATGATGAATTTTTGTGCCTCGAACCCATCTTCGTAACTGGGTTCACCTTGAACTGTCACCATCACACGAGGCTTGTGTCCTACTTTTTGTTTGTACCAAATGATGGGATTTGTGATGACTTGCAGATGAACGCAGTACAGAGTCACGTTATCTCCAACATCAGCAGTGATCACTGGATTCGGCGCATCGTCGCTGGCTGTCTGTGTGGAATCTGCTGTTAAGAGTCAAAGAACAAAACATGTCACGAATAAATGCACAGAAATGTATATTAAGATTGTGACAAGCATCTCAATATAGAGTATGTACTTTAGCTAAATCTGATGATTAATCTGATGCATGGAAGGTATGTGTCAGTAATTCAGAACAGATTCAGAAAAACATTATGATTAGAGAGAATGAAAAGCATCGAACGTACCAAAAAGCATCACAGTTATCCACATCAGCATCATCGTCTTCGCTCTGAGGGCTGAAGCATGTCTGCTCTTGTTAAACTGTCAGATGAACAAACTGAGCTCATGTCACTTTGTGGCAAAGATGAAACTCTGACATCACGTACAACATCCTCCCTCCTTACAGCATGTCTGAAAAGATGACCTAAAAAAAAAGACAAAATGATATACATCTTTTTGATTTTTTTTTTTTTTTACAGCAGATTATTGAGCTAATTATTATCCGATGTTTAATCACTTTATAATTTTGAAATTGTTACTAATATTAAAGCAAATTAGCAAATCTGTTTTTTTTCCAGTTTAATCAATAATTCTAATAATAATTCAAAACTTTTACCTAAACTGGTTAGATGATAAATCAACAATTATCTTCTTTATACAATTTATTAAATAAAGAATGTAAATAAAATGAATATTTTGTGTGATATCAACTGTTTTATACTTTTAAAAACTTTTTGTTAGAGAAAAAGTAAATATTAGAGTTAGATTTTTGTATTAAGAAATGTACTTTTTATTTTTATTAAGACTTTAATTAGAGTGCACATATAAATGCACAACAATATCTAAAGTAAAAAAGTACCTAATTAATTACAATTAATGAAATCCATTGAATTAAATTAAATCGATTAAATTATTCATTTAAACAATGAATCTTAATTCATTTATTAAAACGATTTGAATATGCATGTTTTATTATTAATCGGTGAATCGTAATACAGAGTTTCTCGTAAGTTAGAGATCGAGAAGTTGTCAAGAAATCAAATTTTCACCCAGAGGTTTCATTATTTTGTAAGAAATTGTTACCATAATAATAATAATAATAATAATAATAATAATAATAATAATAATAATAATAATAATCATAATAATCATAATAATCATAATAATCATAATAATAATAATAATATTGGTTGATTTTTAAGGTTAAGGTTGATTTTTCTCCATAACAACCAGCACCAGCACTCACACCAACTCTCATGATAACTTAAAATCCCATAATAAATGTATTCAGTTCTTTGTAGTTATATTTAAACTCCACTCTCCTTTATCCAGACTGTTGAGGATTTGTGTACAAGAAAATTACTGAGATCAGTCTCTGATATTCAGATGTTAAGGAGACTCCAGTTCCAGTTCATCCCAAAGGTGTTCAGTAGGGTTGAGTCTGAGCAAGAGTCGGGGCTCTGTACAGGACACTCGAGTTCTTTCACTCTTAACCTTTACCTCCACACCATGTCTTCATGGAGCTCTGTGCTTTGTGCACAGGGACTTTGTCATGCTGGAACATTGTTTGAGCCTCTTTAAAGGAAAATGTAACGTCAAATTTGGTCATGAAGGTCAGGCGTCCACATATACTGTACCTTTGGTAGTGTATTAATGTAGTGTATGATCTCGAGGTCAATGTGAAGCCCATAAACTTCTGCACCTATTAAAGTCCTACAGTTTCCATCCTGACATGGAGAAGCTTTTCTGTTAGAATTGCTACCTATTTGCACTTCTTCTTTTTTATTTTTGTTTTATTTAATATTAATTAATGTTAATATTCCCCATAAAATCTACCGCTTCCTATACTGAGTCTCTCTCCTTCACCTAAAGTACAATGATAGTCATATTAAACAGAATAGTAGACTTTATTTTGTCTTTTCTGCATTACAGCACAGTGAAATTGTCTTTCTTCACATATCCCAGCTTTGGAGGTTGGGGACAGAGCACAGGGTCAGCCATGATACAGCACCACTTAAGCAGAGAGGGTTAAGGGCCTTGTTCAAGGGCCCAACTGTGGCAGCTTGTCAGTATTAGGGTTTGAACCCTGATCTTCTAATCAACAACCCAGAGCCTTAATCACTTGAGCCACCACTTCCCTGTTTATGTCGGTAACTGATCTACAGTTTTCACGTGATAGTCCAACAGAAGATAAGGCCCATGAAGAAGCACAATATGGTTATCGAATGATGGTTATAGATGGTTATAGATTGTCAATTAGGGAAGATACTAAAGATAATAAACAACTTCAGGCATTTAGATTTAAAATGTTCCAAAGATTAAAGTATTTGGAATATTTCTGGATTATAAGAACATGAGAATATATTTAGAGCTTCAATATTTCCAGGGATTTGACAGACTTGTGTTCAGAACTAAAGCCCATTAATTAAAGTCTCACGTCAATGTGATTGGGTGTCATGATTCAGCCCGGACTTTTGGCCATGTGCTGTTGTTGTTGTCACGTGTCTGCCCCGCCTTCGTCTGCTCCTCCCTGTTTCTTCACCTGTTCCTAATGTTGTCATTGTCTTAATTGTATTTAGGTTAGCCGCGTTGCTGAATGCAGCGCGGATCATTAGTTGCGTGTACCCCTTGTCATGTTTAGTCTCTGTTAAATGTCGTCAGTTGTATTGTTTCATTTATCGTCATTTTTGTCTATGTCTTCTTTATTTATTAAACCCCTTTCATTTGAAGCTATCCTGCGTACGGGTCTGTCTCCTTCCATCCCTGTCGTGACATTTGGTTAAAGTTGCTATATATAATACAGACTGGAAACATCTCCGTTTGCTGAAAAGATCCTACAGGCTGATCAGACTACTGAGTGGAGATCAGCAGGACATTTGACACTTCAGTTAAACGGCATTGAAGCAAGAGGACAGACACAGAGCGACTCATGAGTTATTCTCCACACTTTTCCAGGACTAGCTGTTGATTTTCCACTTGTACGGACACTCACACATACATACATCAGAAACACCTCCATCTGATCAGTAACAGCATTCAGAGCCAAAAATGTAGTTATAGACTATAGACTTTTTATTCTGTGGTTTTAGGACAGGGAGAAAATGATCATTATTTATCTGTAGCTACAGTGTTAAGTGCAGAATTCTTGTAAACTCCATTCATTTATATTTATATTTATATTTATATTTATATTTATATTTATATTTATATTTATATAATCCTAATAAGTAAACATACATTTCGGATTTATAAAAAACTATTTCCTTATTGCAGTGTGAATGTGGGTGGAGTTTAATTCAGTCCATAATGTGACTCCTCCTTCAACACTGTGACACTAACCAATCACATTCTCTCTCTCTCTCTCTCTCTCTCTCTCTCTCTCTCTCTCTCTCTCTCTCTCTCTCTCTCTCTCTCTCTCTCTCTCTCTCTCTCTCTCTCTCCCTCCTTCTCTCTCTCTCCCTACTCCTATCTAAGCCACACCATAATTTCAAAACTGAAATAATTAAATGATCTGTCATAATGTGTGTGTGTCTGTGTTTGTTTGTGTGTGTGTGTGTGTGTGTGTGTGTGTGTGTGTGTGTGTGTGTGTGTGCATGCACGCATGTGCGTGTGTGTGTGTGTGTTACGGTGTGTTTAGTGGTTTTGTCTTTTTTTGTCTCTTCGCCCCTTCACACACTGCAGCTCTGAGTGTTTCATCTCTGCAGGCCGCTCTGACCGCCGAGTCGCTTTTCTCACAAACACCATCAGTTTCTCATCTCTCAAACTTTCCACAGGATGTGTGGCTATTCTTGTTTGTCTCAGACCACACTCATGTTGTTTTTTTCTTGATCACACATCATACTAAATTAGAAACATCTCCAGACTTCAAATAGATGTGTGATATTCTAACTGCTCTCATTTAAAACACTTTAATCTGCTGTAACACACAACTGCAGGTTCACACATTCTGTATGCTGTCAGATACCTCACACAAACAACACATTGCCGTTGAATTCTGGATTCTGGTTGGCCAAAACATCTTGATTAATTTACTATAACACTCTCTCTGACTTTAACATAGCTAAAAATTACACTCTAATATGTTAATATTCCTATGGCGACAATTTATACAGGAATTTTACGTTTAATTTAAAATATACTAAAGTTTTCTGTTAGAAAGAGTTTATTTAGAACTTATTAAGAAATGTTACTTTATGAAGGTGACAGTTATTTATGATGCTGATTTACATTTAAATCTTTTGTTTATACACCTAAAGTGGGTCTGTGTGTGTTATTCTTCTACATTATTCTTGTTTTTTTTTTTATTTAATTAAGATTATCTATTTTATTTGTTAGTTTGCTCTTCAGTATGAAGTATCTCTCTGCTCGGGTAAACAGAAAGGTACAGTGAGCTGAAACCACAATGAAATGTTCCATAACAGGGTGCGTGTGTGTATGTGTGTCAACTGTGTGTGTGTGTGTTTGTGTGTGTGTGTCAACTGTGTGTGTGTGTGTGTCAACTGTGTGTGTCTGTGGGTGTGTGTCAACCTTGTGTGTGTGTCAACTGTGTGTGTGTGTGTGAACTCTGTGTGTGTGTGTGTCAACTGTGTGTGTGTGTCAACTGTGTGTGTGTGTCAACTGTGTGTGTGTGTGTGTGTGTTTGTGTGTCAACAGTGTGTGTGTGTCAACTGTGTGTGTGTGTGTCAACTGTGTGTGTCAACTCTGTGTGTGTGTGTGTGTGTGAACTGTGTGTGTCTGTGTGTGTGTGTGTGTGTGTGTGTGTGTGTGTCTGCTCAGGAGCAGTGAAGCTGAACCCTGAAGCTACTTATGAGGCTGAGAGGTGTGAAAAAATGTGCAAAAAGGGAGAAAGATAAAAGGATTTGTGTGCTCATCCTGCTCAGGCCTTCTGAACAGAAAAAAGTACATAGATATATTTACAGTATATCTACATGTCAGTGCATTTCATGGCATATACACTGAAAAGGAAATGCAAATCTCAAAAAAATTTCCAGACTTTTTTATTTAATTTCAACCCAATTTGACCTCCTCCCAGTTCTCGCCCACCAGCCAGCAGCCATGATCTTAAATATATAAAGTTTTTAATAAAAAAATTACTGATTATTCCCAACATGTCTGTCCATGTTTAAGTGAGAAATCAGGTGCTGAGAGTCATCACACTCGTCCACGTGTCAGAACGAGATCCAGCATCAGCTCGACCCAACCTCCACTGAACATCCTGAGAAGGAGCTGGTGGGCGAAGCTGGTGGGCGAAGCTGGTGGGCGGAGCTGGTGGGCGGAGCTGGTGGGCGGAGCTGATACTCAGGCGAAGTTGCTGAGTCACACTAGAGTACAAAGATGATTTGTCATTCATCCTGATCTCATCTAAGATCTGCACAAGCGATAAAAAGAACCGGTCTTGTTGTGACTTAAAGCCACTTAAAGTGCCGCCCTGTAACCACAGACCAAACCCGTAGAACCCAAAATAATCCCCTAATTTCTCCCTTCAGAAACATCTCCATCTGATCAGTAACAGCATTCAGAGCCAAAACTGTAGAGTTATAGATTAAAGACTTTTAATTTGGTGGTTTTAGGACAGGGAGAAAATGATAATTATTTATCTATATATATATCTATAATCTATATTTATCTATATCCAAAACTGCATAACCAAATAAAATAAACATAAATGATTTAATTTCCTCTTTGCAGGACGTCAGTGTGTCAGGCTTTAACTCCTACTTCAAAACTGTGACTCTAACCAATCACATTCTCTCTCTCTCTCTCTCTCTCTCTCTCTCTCTCTCTCTCTCTCTCTCTCTCTCTGTCTAACTCTCTCTGTCTCTCTCTGTCTCTCTCTCTCTCTCTTTCTCTGTGTCTCTCTATCTGTCTGTCTCGCTCTCTGTCTCTCTCTCTCTGTCTTCATCTCTCTATCTGTCTCTCTCTTTCTCTGTGTCTCTTTCTATCTGCCACTTTCTGTCTCTTTCTGTCTGCCTGGCTCTCTCTCTCTCTCTCTCTCTCTCTCTCTCTCTCTCTCTCTCTCTCTCTCTCTCTCTCTCTTTCTCTGTGTCTCTCTATCTGTCTGTCTCTCTCTCTCTCTGTCTTCATCTCTCTATCTGTCTCTCTCTCTTTCTCTGTGTCTCTTTCTATTTGTCTGCCTGTCTCTCTCTCTCTCTCTCTCTCTCTCTCTCTCTCTCTCTCTCTCTCTCTCTCTCTCTCTCTCTCTCTCACTCTCTGCCTATCTTTCTACTTCACACTCCTCAAGTCTCACATATTTTAACCTTTAGTCATCCTCAGGTCAGAGTTTTTCTTTATGAATCCTGTCACATCTTTGGATCCATCTATTGACAGAGAATTTGTTTTCTGTAGCTTGTTAATTGTTAAAGTGAACCTGCACTCTGAGCACTCAGTAGTTTGGGACACGGCCTTTAGACTAATTATTCGGATTTAGAGCGTTACTTCTGAATTTTTGCTTTTTATTTTTTCACTTAATTTAATCATAAATCAAAATTTTAAAGATAATCTTTGTGACATCCGAGAAACTGTGTTTTGTGTATTAGTTCAAGAATAATAAAATACAGTGTTGTGCTACACACTGTTTATAGTGAAGCTGGGGGAACAGGTGCATGTGTCAGAGAGAAAGTCTGCGATTCCACAATGAGGAGTGAAAGTTTTTCGCTGTCCGTGGTGCTGAAACTTGTGTGATGAAGCAGTGCACATTGGTTACAAGGGCAACATTATACAACACAATACAATACAATACAATACAATATTAATAGTTTGTATGAACCATTGGTAATTTTGAAATATTTATGTTTTTAATCTGCCTGTATATACAGGTCTATACAGGTTAAGGTTTCTTTAAAAAGAAGATCATTCACTTAACTCACTAACATTATATCTAAATATCTGCATATAATATGAGGCTGTGGGTCATCTTAAGTAGCAAAATTTCAAGTACTATGGAGCTGCACAGAGGATAGATACAGGATAGATACAGGTTATATAGAGAATAGATACAGGATAGATACAGGATAGATACAGGATAGATAGAGTATAGATACATGATTGATACAGGATAGATACAAAATAGATACAGGATAGATAGAGTATAGATACAGGATAGATAGAGAATAGATACAGGATAGATAGAGTGATAGATAAAGAATAGATACAGGATAGATAGAGAATAGATACAGGATAGATACAGGATAGATACAGGTTATATAGAGAATAGATACAGGATAGATACAGGATTGATGCATGGTAAATACAGGATAGATACAGAATAGATACAGCATTTAATGATAAAATAAATAAATAGTGGTATCGAGTCTGTGGTGTTTTATTTTTCCTTTCATTTTTTACCCAAAATCTAAAAACAGTTGCATAAAATTAACAAGTAACAAGGCACAGAAAACAAATATTAGGTCACTAGATGGAGCCAGTAGTGTGTAATGGGACTTATAGAGGAAAAGGGTTAGAGTGTGAGAAGTGAAGAGTTCGAGTAGAGGAAGAAGAAGAAGAAGAAGAAGAAGAAGAAGAAGAAGAAGAAGAAGAAGAAGAAGAAGAAGAAGAAGAAGAACGAAAACAAGAAGAATGCACTGATAAAAGTCCCTCAGAAATGATAACAGGACTGCAAAAAAAAAGTCATATTAAGACCCTTTCAAGTCCACCACAAGTCCATTTAACGCCATGAGAAACTGTATTTTCAGTCATTTAATACAAGACAATATTTTTGCTCTGTACATAAAGATAAACATTAATAACAAGATGCTAAGCTTAAAATGAGAAAAATAAAGCTTAATACAGCAGACAGTGATGAAGTAGAGTTCCTGTTACCACCCAAAGGTTGACAGAGACTTAACCCTCTTACACCACAACAAACATCCAATCAGCTCATTTCCCCTACAAATCCTTTTTAAAAACATAAATAAAGAAGAGATGGAGGTTAAAAAGTCAAGTGCTCCAGTGAAGACGTGGCTCCTGTAGATGTTTGATGAGATAAATGAAGTATGAGCTTTGTGCCCTGTGGTTTATAATCTGGTGGATTATACAAAGCTCCGCCCACAAACCACTAATCCGGAAGCTGCAGTGTATGAAAAATTTCAGCACTTACACAAAAGCAGACACAAATACGTCAGCAGTGTATTTAATATTCTAACACTGAGTACAAAGCACTGCGCCCGATAATGATGATGATGAGGATGATGATGATGATGATGTCTTGTAATGTTTTTTCATTTTTAAATTTTATTCAAAAACAATGGAGAATGCAATCTATTTTTTGCTGCATGACTTTTCACATTTCTCGACTTCATAAGAAGCTTCAGTATTAAACATCACAGCTCTTCAGCACACACACACACACACACACACACACACACACACACACAGGTCTGACCTAAAAGTTAAAGCTGAGAGTGTTGTGGAAAATTTCATTGTGGTTTTAGCTCGCTGTACCTTCCTGTTTACCAGAGCAAACAGATTTATACTGCAGAGCGAACCGAAAAAATAAAACAAATCCTATATTTTTGCTGCCACTTGCCTGTAACTACAATAAATAAAATAAAATTTGTATCTCTAAACTCTGTAAATGCTGAATGAAAAATCTTAACAAAAAACCTATGTATTATGTATATATATCATATATAAGCTATCATAATGAGTTCATTAATATAATATAATATAATATAATATAATATAATATAATATTCATTCATTCATTCATTCATTCATCTTCTACCGCTTATCCGAACTACCTCGGGTCACGGGGAGCCTGTGCCTAATATACAGGGAGTGCAGAATTATTAGGGAAGTTGTATTTTTGAGGATTAATTTTATTATTGAACAACAACCATGTTCTCAATGAACCCAAAAAACTCATTAATAGCAAAGCTGAATATTTTTGGAAGTAGTTTTTAGTTTGTTTGTAGTTTTAGCTATTTTAGGAGGATATCTGTGTGTGCAGGTGACTATTACTGTGCATAATTATTAGGCAACTTAACAAAAAACAAATATATACCCATTTCAATTATTTATTTTCACCAGTGAAACCAATATTACATCTCAACATTCACTAATATACATTTCTGACATTCAAAAACAAAACAAAAACAAATCAGTGACCAATATAGCCACCTTTCTTTGCAAGGACACTCAAAAGCCTGCCATCCATGGATTCTGTCAGTGTTTTGATCTGTTCACCGTCAACATTGCGTGCAGCAGCAACCACAGCCTCCCAGACACTCTTCAGAGAGGTGTACTGTTTTCCCTCCTTGTAAATCTCACATTTGATGATGGACCACAGGTTCTCTATGGGGTTCAGATCAGGTGAACAAGGAGGCCATGTCATTAGTTTTTCTTCTTTTAGACCCTTTCTTGCCAGCCACGCTGTGGAGTACTTGGACGCGTGTGATGGAGCATTGTCCTGCATGAAAATCATGTTTTTCTTGAAGGATGCAGACTTCTTCCTGTACCACTGCTTGAAGAAGGTGTCTTCCAGAAACTGGCAGTAGGACTGGGAGTTGAGCTTGACCCCATCCTCAACCCGAAAAGGCCCCACAAGCTCATCTTTGATGATACCAGCCCAAACCAGTACTCCACCTCCACCTTGCTGGCGTCTCAGTCGGACTGGAGCTCTCTGCCCTTTACCGATCCAGCCACGAGCCCATCCATCTGGCCCATCAAGACTCACTCTCATTTCATCAGTCCATAAAACCTTAGAAAAATCAGTCTTCAGATATTTCTTGGCCCAGTCTTGACGTTTCAGCTTGTGTGTCTTGTTCAGTGGTGGTCGTTTTTCAGCCTTTCTTACCTTGGCCATGTCTCTGAGTATTGCACACCTTGTGCTTTTGGGCACTCCAGTGATGTTGCAGCTCTGAAATATGGCAAAACTGGTGGCAAGTGGCATCTTGGCAGCTGCACGCTTGACTTTTCTCAGTTCATGGGCAGTTATTTTGCGCCTTGGTTTTTCCACACGCTTCTTGCGACCCTGTTGACTATTTTGAATGAAACGCTTGATTGTTCGATGATCACGCTTCAGAAGCTTGGCAATTTTAAGAGTGCTGCATCCCTCTGCAAGATATCTCACTATTTTTGACTTTTCGGAGCCTGTCAAGTCCTTCTTTTGACCCATTTTGCCAAAGGAAAGGAAGTTGCCTAATAATTATGCACACCTGATATAGGGTGTAGATGTCATTAGACCACACCCCTTCTCATTACAGAGATGCACATCACCTAATATGCTTAATTGGTTGTAGGCTTTCGAGCCTATACAGCTTGGAGTAAGACAACATGCATAAAGAGGATGATGTGGTCAAAATACTCATTTGCCTAATAATTCTGCACTCCCTGTAATATAATATAATATAATGTAATATAATATAATATAATATAATATAATATAATATAATATAATATTAACCTGCAATTTGAGCTATGGTATAAATGTACAGTGTGTAAATGGAGCCAGCATGAGCTTCTACATATCTACATCATGTGTACATCAAATTCATAATTGCACTTGAAAAGGAAAGAAAAAAACAACATGAGTGTGGTCTGAGACAAACAAGAATAGCCACACATCCTGTGGAAAGTTTGAGAGATGAGAAACTGATGGTGTTTGTGTGAAAAGCGACTCGGCGGTCAGAGCGGCCTGCAGAGATGAAACACTCAGAGCTGCAGTGTGTGAAGGGGCGAAGAGAGAAAAAGAGATACAAAACCACTAAACACACCTTAACACACACACACACACAGACATGCATGCACACACACAAACACACACACGCATGCACACACACACACACATACACACGCACAAAGACACACACACACCTTAACACACACACAGACATGCACGCACACACACACACACACACAAACACACACACGCATGCACACACACTCACACAAACGCACAAAGACGCACACATACACACATATACTCACACACATTATGACAGATCATTTCATTATTTCAGTTTTGAAATTATGGTGTGGCCTAGATGGGAGTGAGAGAGAGAGAGAGAGAGAGAGAGAGAGAGAGAGAGAGAGAGAGAGAGAGAGAGAGAGAGAGAGAGAGAGAGAGAGAATGTGATTGGTTAGGGTCACACAGTGGTGAAGGAGGAGCTGCTTTAAGGCCTGAATTAAACTCCACCCACATCCACACTGACATCTTCTATGATCATGCTTCAGAAAAGGCACAAGATATGAGAGAGAGAGAGAGAGAGAGAGAGAGAGAGAGAGAGAGAGAGAGAGAGAGAGAGAGAGAGAGAATGTGATTGGTTAGGGTGGTGAAGGAGGAGCTGAATTAAGGCCTGAATTAAACTCCACCCACATCCACACTGATATCTTCTATGATCATGATTCAGAAAAGGCACCAGATATGAGAGAGAGAGAGAGAGAGAGAGAGAGAGAGAGAGAGAGAGAGAGAGAGAGAGAGAGAATGTGATTGGTTAGGGTCACACAGTGGTGAAGGAGGAGCTGCTTTAAGGCCTGAATTAATCTCCACCCACATCCACACTGACATCTTCTATGATCATGATTCAGAAAAGGCACAAGATACGAGAGAGAGAGAGAGAGAGAGAGAGAGAGAGAGAGAGAGAGAGAGAGAGAGAGAGAGAGAGAGAATGTGATTGGTTAGGGTGGTGTAGGAGGAGCTGAATTAAGGTCTGAATTAAACTCCACCCTCACCCACACAGACATCTTGTTCATGAACATAATTTAGACAAAGAGCCATTAGATAGTTCTCAGTCTTTAGATGAAGTTTATATGGATTTGTAGTTTAAGGGATTTTTAATTATTTATTATAATATCAATGGCTCCTTATTTTGCTCCATATGTACACTATAATAGCCATTAGTCCAAGTGTGTGGAGACCCCTGACTATCACACCCATCTGTGGTTCTTCTCCAAACTGCTTGTACACCATTGTATGGAAATATCTTTATATGCAGCAGCTTTACAGTTTCGCTTCAAACACTGTTCCAGCATGACAAAGCCACTGAGCTCCATGAAGACATGGTGTCAAGGTTAAGGTTGGACTGGAAGAACTCGAGTGTCCTGCACAGAGCCCTGACTCTGACTCATCCACACTGAGCAGCTTTGGGATGAACTGTAACTAGAGTCTCCTCAACATCCCGATATCAGAGTCTGATCTCATTAATGCCCTTGTGAATGAATGAATGATCACAAAACCCTCCGGTCAAGCTCCAACCTCTAGTGGAAAGCTTCCCAGAAATGTGGAGATGTTCAACAGTTACATGTATGTGATGATCAGGAACTCACTAATTTATTGATGGCATGATGCTATGAGTAGGATCTTGGTGGGTACAGAAGCTTATGGGCCTCCAGGAAGTCCAGCAAATTGTACCTGCAAATGAAAATACAAGAGAAACACTGTGTACATTTACTTTTTTATAGAGCTTAAGCTTGAGATAAAAAAGATCTCAGAACATTTCCACCAACAAATGAAATATTTAAATTTACAAAAACACATAAAAAACATATAAAGAACAAATATAACACAATAATTTCAAGAACTTTAAAATAATAATAATAATAATAATAATAATAATAAATAAATAAAAAAATAAATAAATAAATAAATAAATAAATAAATAATAAAAATAAAAATAAATAAATAAAAAAATAATATTTATGTTATGGACCATGAACTGGAGATCAGTTACTTGCTCTAATCTTTGAAATTCTACATTAATGAGTCAGTTTACTTAGTAAAGAAATTTACTACAGAAGCAGGTCTTACTTTTAATTTTTATCTCCTGCTTGACATTCTGTTTGTCAAATCTGGTAAAAATTTAATTTTTATGTAAAAACAAGAAGAATATAAACAACTTAATCATGATTCATTCATTCATTTTCTACCGCTTATCCAAACTATTCTCAGGTCACGGGGAGCCTGTAGCCTGTGCCTATCTCAGGCGTCATCGGGCATCAAGGCAGGCTACACCCTGGACGGAGTGCCAACCCATCACAGGGCACACACACACACACACACACACACACACACTCATTCACTCACGCAATCACACACTACGGACAATTTTACCAGAGATGCCAATCAACCTACCATGCATGTCTTTGGACCGGGGGAGGAAACTGGAGTACCCGGAGGAAACCCCCGAGGCACGGGGAGAGCATGCAAACTCAATCAGATGAAACATTCCTTTGACAAATTATTAAATTTGTAATCACTCTTAATAACGGTCAGTTGGAATATTATTGTATTTTTCACTGATTTTTATTAAGTTTATTAGGTACAATGTTCTGGAAACAACAACAACAACAACAACAACAACAAACATCACACAACTCTGTATATTTAATGCTACTTATATATTGATCACAAGGTTGCAAAAACAAACAAACGAAAAAAACAAATAAATAAATAAAAATTGAGAAATTCTTTCTAAACATTGATTTCTGTCATGAAATCATAATTTGATGAGCGTGTTTAAAACCTGTGAGGAGGAGCCACAGTAAATAGCCTAAGTCTGTGATGTCAGAGCTTCACATAAATCTTTTCCACTTAGTGAGACATGCTCAGTTTGATCATCTGACAGTAGAGCAAGAGGAAACATGTTCTACACAGACCTCACACTGAAGATGATTATGAAGATGATGCTGATGTGGATTACAGCGATGCTTTTTAATAAAACTGGTAAGTGTAGATGCTTCGTCGTAATGTTCCTGATCGTACATATTATTCTGTGACTTTAATACTTAAGGCTGAAAAGCCATGTTAAGGAAGTCAGAATTTTAATCTTAGCTGTATTAATAAAAAAAAGACCTACAAGGCAAAATGACTTTATTACTGTAACACTTTGCAGTTAGCTTGCTAATATCAGTAACATTCACTGATGTGAACAATATTAAAGAAACTATTAAGTGTGTGACTATAAAGTTTTGAATAAAGTACATTTATTCATGTTTCATTCTTTCTTTTCAATTTCTGTTAGACTCTGCCGAGATACAATACGTCTCTCAGCCGAATCCACTGCTCGCTGCTGATGTTGGTGATAACGTGACGCTGCACTGCTTTAGATCAGGAGGAGAAAACACCGGAGTTATCTATTGGTACAAGCAAAAAGTCGGACACGAGCCTCGTGTGATGATCACAGTTCAACACGAACCCGATTACGAAGATGAGTTCCAGCCTCCAAAATTCAGCATCGAGAGAGAAGAAACGAGTATTCATTTAAAAATCGCTAACGTCGGACGGTCAGACGAAGCCGTGTATTACTGTGGACGCAGAAAATTTTTGACAATGTTTGGAAATGGAACATTTTTATCAGTCAAAGGTAAGAATTTTGGTTCGTTGGATTTTACATCGATGTATTCTTCTGTCAGAGTTGCGGTTAGAGAAATATAATCAACACCTTTTCTGTGTGGCAGAAAATATACTATATTTGAAAGCATGTGCTTCTGGACTACATATTCATATTGAATGTAAAAATATAAAAGGAACCAAACTAATCTGTGTCTGTATCACACTGATCAGATGACAGAGATGTAAAAGTGAGTGTGTGGCAGCGCGGCGTGTTGGACTCGGTTCCTGCAGGAGCCTCAGTGACTCTGCAGTGCTCGGTTCTCTCTGAGAGCAGAGCAGCAGAACTCCAAGTGCTCTGGTTCAGAGCTGCTCCACCACAATCCCATCCTCAAATCATTTCCACTCATCACAACAGCAGCCGTCAGTGTGAGAGCGGCTCTTCTACACACACCTGTGTGTACAACTTCTCCAAGAACATCCTCAGCCTCAACGATACTGGAACTTACTACTGCGCTGTGCTCCTGTGTGGGAAGATCATCTTCGGGAACGGGACACGAATACAGATGGGTAAGAAGTAAGAGGTTTTATTAGTAAACTACAGGGTTTCTTTATCTCTCTGTTGTATCAGTGTTTATATGTTGATGTTTACTGTGTGACAGAGAGATCTCTGGGTCCTGTAATGATCTACATCTCTGTGGCTTTGGGACTGTGTTTGGTTGTGATATTCACTTTAATCTTTGCTCTAACCTATGAAGGGACAAACAGTAATGAAGACAGAGGTAAGCCTGCATTATGGCTAGTTATTACATTATTATAAACAGAAATGTAAATATTATAGAGCTAAAAGTATGTGGACACTCAACCATCACACCCAGAGGAGAGCATCATCTCTTTGCTTTTATAATAAGCGGCAATCTTCTCTACAAGAACATTCAAGAGGTCAGACTCTGATATCAGGATGGTAAAGAGACTCCAGTTCCAGTTCATCCCAAAGGTGTTCCGTAGTGTTGAGTCAGAATCAGGGCTCTGTTCAGGACACTCGAGTTCTTCCAGTCTAACGTTCACCTCCACACCATGTCTTCATGACACTTAGGGACTTACTACAGCAAGAAAAAGACATTCAATACAATTGTGTGTTTTCAAATTTGTTGCACCAGTTTCGAGAAGAACCAAATAGAGTTGTGATGGTCAGGTGTTCACGGATGTCCAAGGAATTATACATCAGGTTCCAGTTTATTAGATATTCTGATCTGATATGAAGTGGAGTTACTGTTGCCACCTCAGCAACTTCTAGTTTGTTTTATTCCTTTTATACCTCAGCAAAATTTCAACAATCAACAATGAAACATTTTTAAAATCTAATTATGAAGAACACAAAAGTTTAACAATAAACAATCAGTCTCATAAATCTTTTCTACTTTTGTCAGTGAGACTTAAACCAGGTTCTGTGACCGAAAAGACCCTCGACAAGGTAAATATTCAACATTTGGGAGAACGTTGCTTTTTAAATGGACATGCAATTTGTTTTGCAACTAAAAGTCTAATAATTCAGATTTCTGTCATTGGTAATCTCCTGTCTGTTCCTACAGGACTGTGACACTGTGGAGGTGAATTACGCTGCCTTACATTTTAAAGAGCGGAGAGACAAAAGAGGAAGAGTCAAGAAACAACAAGCTATTAAAGATATTATCTATTCTGACGTGCGACATCTTTCTATAACTTAGATTTTACTTATCAAAATCCATTGAATGTAAGGAATGACGTAACATAAGTGTACTTTTACCACCAACGTTGTTATTTTTCTATAACATCCGATGATAAATTAATTACAAAATGATATGATAACCGATGATATTTAATGGCTTGTATAATACAGCAATTTGCAAATGTTTAAAGTTTTTAAAATTGTTGCTGTTGCAGCTTGGCATCCTTTCTTACTTTAACTATTAAAAGTCAAGATACTCACGAGATACACACTGATGAAAAAGGAATACATTTGCTAGGAAATAATAATAATAATAATAATAATAATAATAATAATAATAAATAAGAAGAAGAAGAAGAAGAAGAAGAAGAAGAATAGAGAGAGAGAGAGAGTGAGAAAGAAATAGAGAGAGAGAGAGAGAGAGAGAGAGAGACAGAGAGAGAGAGAGAGAGAGAGAGAGAGAGAGAGAAAGGGATAGAGAGAGAGAGAGAGAGAGAGAGAGAGAGAGAGAGAGAGAGAGAGAGAGATGGATAGAGAGAGAGAGAGAGAGAGAGAGAGAGAGAGAGAGAGAGAGAGAGAGAGAGAGAGAGAGAGAGAGAGAGAGAGAGAGAGAGAGAGAGAGAGAGAGAGAGAGAGAGAGAGAGAGAGAGAGAGAGAGAGAGAGAGAGAGAGAGAGAGAGAGAGAGAGAGAGAGCGAGAGAGAGAGAGAGAGAGAGAGAGAGAGAGAGAGAGAGTGAGAGAGAGAGAGAGAGAGAGAGAAAGTGATAGAGAGATTGGAGTTTGCATGTTCTCCCCGTGTGTGGAGTTTGCATGTTCTCCCCGTGCCTCGGGGGTTTCCTCCGGGTACTCCGGTTTCCTCCCCCGGTCCAAAGACATGCATGGTAGGTTGATTGGCATCTCTGGAAAATTGTCCGTAGTGTGTGATTGCGTGAGTGAATGAGAGTGTGTGTGTGCCCTGCGATGGGTTGGCACTCCGTCCAGGGTGTATCCTGCCTTGATGGCCAATGGAGCCTGAGATAGGCACAGGCTTCCCGTGACCCGGGGTAGTTTGGATAAGCGTTAGGAGATGAATGAATGAATGAACTTTACACTGTTGAACCTGATGGTGGTCCATATTCATAATAACACTCTCTGGTGTTTATAATAGTTTATAATCACACCCTCCAGTGTCACCCAAATGAGGATGAGGTTCACTTTTGTGTCTGGTTCCTCTCAAGATTTCTTCCTCTTCCATCTAAGGGAGTTTTTCCTCGTTTTCCTCACGTTTTGTACCCTATTTTTTTACATTCTGTAAAGCTGCTTTGAGATAATTTTAAGCTCTATACAAATAAAACTGAATTAAATAAAAAAAAACAATTCCACAATTCCTCGAACTGCCACCTTATTGTGGTGGAGGGGTTTGCGTGCCTGAATGATCCTAGGAGCTATGTTGTCTGGGGCTTTCTGCCCCTGGTAGGGTCTCCCAAGGCAAACAGGTCCTGGGTGACAGACCAGACAAAGAGCGGTTCAAATACCCCTTATGAGTAATTCAATAGCAAGGTCCGTGACGTTGCCCGGTATGGCGCAACCGGGGCCCCACTCTGGAGCCAGGCCCGGGGTTGGGGCTCGCATGCGGGAAAGGAGCCTGAGCTGGTGCGGGAGGTTGAGAGATACCAACTAGAGATAGTTGGGCTTGCCTCCACGCACAGCTTGGGCTCTGGAACCCAACTCCTTGAGAGAGGCTGGACTCTCTACTACTCTGGAGTTGCCCGCGGTGAGAGGTGGCGGGCTGGTGTGGGCTTGCTCATAGCCCCCCAGCTCAGCAACCATGTGTTGGAGTTCATCCCGGTGAACGAGAGGGTCGTTTCCCTGCGCCTTCGGGTTGGGGATAGGTCTCTCACTGTTATTTGTGCTTACGGGCCAAATGGCAGTGTAGAGTACCCAACCTTCTTGGCGTCTCTGGAAGGGGTGCTGGAAAGTGCTCCGACCGGGGACTCCATCGTTCTACTGGGGGACTTCAACGCTCACGTGGGCAGCGACAGTGACACCTGGAGGGGCGTGATTGGGAGGAATGGCCCCCCCGACCTGAACCCGAGTGGTGTTCTGTTATTGGACTTCTGTGCTAGTCACAGTCCATAACGAACACCATGTTCAAGCATACGGGTGTCCATCAGTACACATGGCACCAGGACACCCTAGGTCGGGGGTCGATGATCGACTTTGTGGTTGTTTCATCTGACCTCCGGCCGTATGTCTTGGACACTCGGGTAAAGAGGGGGGTGGAGCTGTCAACTGATCACCACCTGGTGGTGAGTTGGATCCGATGGCGGGGGAGGAAGTTGGACAGACTTGGCAGACCCAAACGTACTGTGAGGGTCTGCTGGGAACGTTTGACAGAGTCTCCAGTCAGAGAGATCTTCAACTCCCACCTCCGGCAGAGCTTCAACCAGATCCTGAGGGAGGTTGGAGACATTGAGTCCGAGTGGACCATGTTCTCCACCTCCTTTGTCGGCCGCTCGGAGCTGTGGCCGTAAGGTCTCTGGTGCCTGTCGTGGTGGCAATCCCCAAACCCGGTGGTGGACCCCGGAAGTAAGGGATGCCGTCAAGCTGAAGAAGGAGTCCTGTCGAGCCTGGTTGGCTTGGGGGACTCCGGAGGCAGCTGATAGGTACCGGAGGGCCAAGCGAGCTTCAGCCCGGGTGGTTGCGGAGGCAAAAACTCGGGTCTGGGAAGAGTTCGGTGAGGCCATGGAGAAGGACTATCGGTTGGCCTCGAAGAAATTCTGGCAAACCGGCGCCTCAGGAGGGGGAAGCAGTGCCCTGCGCACACTGTTTACAGTGGGAGTGGGAATCTGCTGACTCCGACTGAGGACATCCTCGGACGGTGGAAGGAGTACTTAGAGGTTCTCCTCAACCCCACCGACATGTCTTCCATTGAGGAAGCAGAAACCGAGGACTCGGTTGTGGACTCGTCGATTCCCCAAGCTGAGGTCACTGAGGTAGTTGAGAAGCTCCTCACTGGCAAGGCACCGGGGGTGGATGAGATCCACCCTGAGTACCTCAAGTCTCTGGATGTTGTGGGGCTGTCTTGGTTGACACGCCTCTGCAACGTCGCGTGGAGGCTGGGGACAGTGCCTCTGGACTGGCAGACTGGGGTGGTGGTCCCTCTGTTTAAGAAGGGGGACCGGAGGGTGTGTTCCAACTACAGGGGGATCACACTTCTCAGCCTCCCCGGAAAAGTCTATGCCAGGGTACTGGAGAGGAGAATTCGGCCGATAGTCGAACCTCGGATTCAGGAGGAACAATGCGGGTTTCGTCCCAGTCGAGGAACACTGGACCATCTCTATACCCTCGCCAGGTTGCTGGAGGGTTCATGGGAGTTTGCCCAACCAGTCCACATGGGCTTTGTGGATCTGGAGAAGGCATTCGACTGTGTCCCTCGTGGTGACCTGTGGGGGGTGCTCTGGGAGTATGGGGTCCGGGGCCCTCTGCTAAGGGCTGTCCGGTCCCTATATGACTGGAGCAGGAGTTTGGTTCGCATTGCCGGCAGTAAGTCAGACTTGTTCCCGGTGCATGTTGGACTCCAGCAGGGCTGCCCTTTGTCACCGGTCCTGTTCATTATCTACATGGACAGGATTTCTAGTCGCAGTCGGTGGCCGGAGGGAGTCCGGTTTGGGGACCACAGGATTTCGTCTCTGCTTTTTGCAGATGATGTTGTCCTGTTGGCTTCCTCAAATCAGGACCTTCAGCGTGCACTGGGACGGTTTGCAGCCGAGTGTGAAGCGGCGGGGATGAGAATCAGCACCTCCAAGTCCGAGGCCATGGTTCTCAACCGGAAAAGGGTGGCTTGCCCTCTTCAGGTTGGTGGAGAGCTCCTGCCTCAAGTGGAGGAGTTTAAGTATCGTGGGGTCTTGTTCACGAGTGAGGGAAGGATGGAGCGGGAGATCGACAGGCGGATCGGTGTATCTTCTGCAGTGATGTGGTCGATATACCGGTCTGTTGTGGTGAAGAAAGAGCTGAGCCGCAAGGCGAAGCTCTCTATTTACCAGTCGATCTACGTTCCTACCCTCACCTATGGTCATGAGCTTTGGGTCATGACCGAAAGGACAAGATCCCGGATACAGGCAGCCGAAATGAGTTTCCTCCACAGGGTGGCTGGGCGCTTCCTTAGAGATAGGGTGAGGAGCTCGGTCACTCGGGAGGAGCTCAGAGTAGAGCCGCTGCTCCTCCACATCGAGAGGAGTCAGCTAAGGTGGCTCGGACATCTGTTCCAGATGCCTCCCAGACGCCTCCCTGGGGAGGTGTTCCGGGCATGTCCAACCGGTAGGAGGCCCCGGGGAAGACCTAGGACACGCTGGAGGGACTATGTCTCTCGGCTGGCCTGGGAACGCCTTGGTATTCCCCCGGAAGAGCTGGAGGAAGTGTCTGGGGAGAGGGAAGTCTGGGCGTCCCTGCTTAGACTGCTGCCCCCGCGACCCAGCCCCGGATAAGCTGTAGAAAATGGGTGGATGGATGGACAATTCCAAACCCTGGGGTTTCTTCCTCCAACATTTACATGACAGTGGAATTAATTTTTTTTTTTTTTTGACATAGAATTTTTATTTACATTTCTATCCCCCTATTTATTACTTATTTTAATATGTACTTTACTTGGGCTTGTATGTCATTTAAGTCATGTGGCCTCCCCCTTTTTTCCTATTTCCTTTCTTTTTTTCTGTGTGTTGTCTTATTTTTTTGTTGCTGTTATAATTCCAATAAAAATATGAATGAAAAAAAAAAAAAGATGCGAATAATTTTATTTACTTTTCAACTTTGACCTGGAGTTCAGGGATCATGTTGGTAAGGAGCAAGTTTTAAAAAAATATGCAGCAATAAAAACAATTATTCTAAAGAAAGATGTTTAAAAAACGATGCTTCGACTTAGACGTAAATGAAAACATTTAAAAACGTAGGTTTTAATCCTCAGTTGTTTTCCCGCCTCATGAAAACACCTTTACCTCTAACATGAGGATGTCAACCAAACAGGTGACAGTAGTACTGAATGTCCTGGAGTGTTCTGAAGCAACTGGGTGAATGTTTTATTACTGATTTGAGTGGAATGATGATAAGAACTTCTGCTTAAAGTTACATTTTGCTGTGAAGGTTAAATGGATCTGGACCTCTGCATGAAGATATACATTTTCCTCATAGACATGAAAATAGCTAGTGAAGGTAATGAGCAAAAAAAAATCTAAAATATCATATTCCAAAAAATAAAAAATCTGTTTTAAATTTCCTTTAAATTTTCTTAATTTTTTTTGTTTTTTTTGTCCTTTTTTAGTTACATCTCATAGAACAGACATAAGTGATAGTACAAGTAATTAACAGACAAGCAAAAACTTAGCGGGCTTCCTTTTTTTGCCCCAGACTTGTGGTGAACAAAACCGTTGTACAAAAATAGAATCATAGCAGAAAAGGAAATTTAACTCATGACTTGAAGCAGCCAATCAGATAAAAGCTTCTGGAACAGAAAACTCAGTGCTTTCATCATCTGGTTACTTTTCAGCAGCTCCACCTTGAGGGTGCTTCCCTGTCTAAAGATGACGCCTCTGTGGATTCTTGTCTTATCTCTTAACATAAGAAGTAAGTTTCAAAGAGTTTTTAAGAAAACAAGTTCCACCTATTATTTAATTCTTATTTCATTTTATTGATTTTAATTATTTCTTCATTGCAGCCCAAGCTGTGGATTTTTCCAGACCATCGTTTCTCTTGGTCAAACCTGGAGAACGTGTTACTCTTAACTGTTCATTGGGACATTTTAAATCTTCTGAAAGTGTTTTCTGGTACAAACAAATATTTGGAGAAATGCCTCAAGAAATAGGAAAAAGATTAGCGTATAAGCACATCAACGGTTTGACCGAGTTTAAGACGTCAGGATTTGTAATGGAGAAAAAGGATAAGAACTTTTTTCTGATAATTCCACATATAAAAGACAAAGACGAAGGACTTTACTACTGTGGAAAAAGTTTCATGGACGATTTTTTATTATCCAGTGGAACGTTCTTGGCTGTAACAGGTAAATCTCCACTGTTTGTTCAGTTCAAACTGCCATATTTAATTGACTTAAATTAATAAGTTAAGGTTTACGATTTTTTATTTACTTTCTGGTTTCTAGCACTTTGTTTTTGATTTTTTTTTTTTTTTTTTGAAATAATGGTGAATAAACTGTATTAAATTTAAAAATCTAGAATTTTTCAGGATTTATTATTTAATTTAACAATCATTAAACATTTGGAATCCGAACACATATTTTCATTTTTTTGTTTTTGTTTTTTTTTTGCTTCATTTGCATATTCTGCTTATTCATGTCGTTTTATACATTTTGATCATTTCTACATAATATTCCACTTATATTTGAAAGTAAATAAATAAAATTGACTACTGCACCTTTAAATCAATTTAAAATAATCGTAAACTAATAACTATAAAAGATGAGATGAAAAGAAAAGAAAAGATGAAACAATTCTTATAAAATGTAAAATTACGATTAAAGATTTATTTATTTTTACGTCTATTCTGACTATGTAAATGAATTACGGGGTTCGGTAGATGAACAAGGTTCAAACCGTCAGTGTAGACGGAGGCTCGGTTTTACTCAGCTACAGATTCTGAAGGAAAACTAACAACAACAACAACAACAACAAAAATCCCCATAGTGATGTCCAGTCCTTGAACACGTCCCATGTAGAATTCACCTATTTTTGTTTTAACATTTTTATACAAGCTTTTATGCAGTTTTATTTTTGCATCAGCAGAAGCACAAAGTCATCAAATCAAATGTTTAATAGATAATCAGTGGAACTAAATAGCTGAAACCACACTGAGGACAAATTTTAAACTGTTTTCAGTTTAAAAAGATAATCTTTAATGTGTTATGTAACGCAAACTTGTGGGACGTGGTAGCTCAGTGCTTAAGGTGTTGGACGGTCATGAGTCTGACGACCAGGACCACCAAACTGCCACTGCTGGGCCCTTGAGCAAGGCCCTTAAAGCTCAATTGCTCAGTTGTATAAATGGAAATAAATTTAAGTCACTCTTAATAAGGGCTTCTGCCGAATGCTATGAATGTGAATGAAAACATCTGAGATCTTACTGTCTTTATTACGCTAAACAGATGACGGAGATGCAAAAGTCTCAGTGTTTCAGCACGGCCTGTGGGACTCGGTCCGGTGTGAGAGCGGCTCTTCTACACACACCTGTGTGTACAACTTCTCC
>NC_083472.1:23103968-23128968 GCF_030014155.1 Tachysurus vachellii
TTACTGATTTGAGTGGGATGATGATAAGAACTTCTGCTTAAAGTTACATTTTGCTATGAAGGTTAAATGGATCTGGACCTCTAAAATATCTAAAAAATCTAAAATATCATATTCCAAAAAATAAAAAATCTGTTTTAAAGTTCCTTTAACTTTTCTTAATTTTTTTTTTTTTTTTTGTCCTTTTATAGTTACATCTCATAGAACAGGCATAAGCGGTAGTACAAGTAATTAACAGACAAGCAAAAACTTAGCGGGTTTCCTTTTTATGCCCCAGACTTGTGGTGAACAAAACCGTTGTACAAAAATAGAATCATAGCAGAAAAGGAAATTTAACTCATGACTTGAAGCAGCCAATCAGATAAAAGCTTCTGGAACAGAAAACTCAGTGCTTTCATCATCTGGTTACTTTTCAGCAGCTCCACCTTGAGGGTGCTTCCCTGTCTAAAGATGATGCCTCTGTGGATTCTTGTCTTATCTCTTAACATAAGAAGTAAGTTTCAAAGAGTTTTTAAGAAAACAAATTCCACCTATTATTTAATTCTTATTTCATTTTATTGATTTTAATTATTTCTTCATTGCAGCCCAAGCTGTGGATTTTTCCAGACCATCGTTTCTCTCGGTCAAACCTGGAGAACGTGTTACTCTTAACTGCTCATTTGGACATTTTAAATCTTCTGAAAGTGTTTTCTGGTACAAACAAATATTTGGAGAAATGCCTCAAAAAATAGTGAAAAGAGTAGCGTATAAGGACGTCGACATTTCACCCGAGTTTAAGACGTCAGGATTTGTATTGGAGGTAAAAGATAAGGAGGTTTCTCTGATAATTCCACATATAAAAGACAAAGACGAAGGACTTTACTACTGTGCAAAAGGTTTCATGGACGATATTTTTTTATCCAGCGGAACGTTCTTGGCTGTAACAGGTAAATCTCCACTGTTTGTTCAGTTCAAACTGCCATATTTAATTGACTTAAATTAATAAGTTAAGGTTTACGATTTTTTATTTACTTGCTGGTTTCTAACACTTTGTTTTTGATTTTTTTTTTTTTTTTGTAATAATGGTGAATAAACTGTATTAAATTTAAAAATCTAGATTTTTTCAGGATTTAATATTTAATTTAACAATCATTAAACATTTGGAATCCGAACACAGATTTTTATTTTTATTTTTTTTTGCTTCATTTGCATATTCTGCTTATTCATGTCCAGTTTTATACATTTTGATCATTTCTACATAATATTCCACTTATATTTGAAAGTAAATAAATAAAATTGACTACTGCACCTTTAAATCTATTTAAAATCATCGTAAACTAATAACTATAAAAATGTCAGAAGATGAAACAATTCTTATAAAATGTAAAATTACGATTAAAGTTTTATTTATTTTTATGTCTATTCTCACTATGTAAATGAATTACGGGGTTCGGTAGATGAACAAGGTTCAAACCGTCAGTGTAGACGGAGGCTCGGTTTTACTCAGCTACAGATTCTGAAGGAAAACTAACAACAACAACAACAACAACAACAACAAAAATCCCCATAGTGATGTCCAGTCCTTGAACACGTCCCATGTAGAATTCACCTATTTTTGTTTTAACATTTTTATACAAGCTTTTATGCAGTTTTATTTTTGCATCAGCAGAAGCACAAAGTCATCAAATCAAATGTTTAATAGATAATCAGTGGAACTAAATAGCTGAAACCACACTGAGGACAAATTTTAAACTGTTTTCAGTTTAAAAAGATAATCTTTAATGTGTTATGTAACACAAACTTGTGGGACGTGGTAGCTCAGTGCTTAAGGTGTTGGACGGTCATGAGTCTGAAGACCAGGTCCACCAAGCTGCCACTGCTGGGCCCTTGAGCAAGGCCCTTAAAGCTCAATTGCTCAGTTGTATAAATGGAAATAAAAATGTAAGTCACTCTGGATAAGGGCTTCTGCCGAATGCCATGAATGTGAAAGAAAACATCTGAGATCTTACTGTCTTTATTACGCTAAACAGATAACGGAGATGCAAAAGTCTCAGTGTTTCAGCACGGCCTGTGGGACTCGGTCCGGTGTGAGAGCGCCTCTTCTACACACACCTGTGTGTACAACTTCTCCAAGAACATCCTCAGCCTCAATGATACTGGAACTTACTACTGCGCTGTGGCCCTGTGTGGGAAGATCATCTTTGGGAACCGGACACAAATACAGATGGAGAATGTTCCAGAAATGGGTGGGTAAAAAAAGATCTGAAAGCTAAAAAAAATATGATCTAGGTTTTGTTTTATTATTATTATTATTATTATTATTATTATTATTATTATTATTATTATTATTATTATTATTATTATTATTATTTTATTTATTATCCAGAGTGTTGGATGTTTTATGTCATTTTTATGTTGGATGTTTTATGCAATTAAGGGTTAAGGGCTTCGCTCAGGGGCTCAGTAGCAGTAGCTCGGTGTACATGGGGTTTAAACTCACAAGCCTTTGAGCCATAAGCCAACACTATTACCACTGAGCTACCACATCTCACACTCTCTTGTCTATTTCTTTAAAGTGATCTACCTCCCTGTAGTGGTGGTCGTGTGTGTGGTTGTGATCTTCGCTCAAGCTTTTATAATCTGTAAAATGAGATACTGGGAACAATTTAAAGGTGAGTCTCAGATCATACATACTGTATGTGTGGCTTTCATTATATACAATATACTGTATGATACCATCAATAAAACTTTTAGATTCATCAAAAATAAAAGCGACTGTGGGCATTTTTTAAAATGGTTTTTCCAAACCCAGAAGTATTCACACCGTACAACGATGTACATGAGCTACATGAAATACAAAGACTTAGAGAGAGAGATAAATACAAATGATTTAAAAATAAGGGGGGCACGCCTCCGCCTTGTGAGTGTGGAGTTTGCATGTTCTCCCCGTGCCTCGGGGGTTTCCTCCGGGTACTCCGGTTTCCTCCCCTGGTCCAAAGACATGCATGGTAGGTTGATTGGCATCTCTGGAAAATTGTCCCTAGTGTGTGATTGTGTGAGTGAATGAGAGTGTGTGTGTGCCCTGCGATGGGTTGGCACTCCGTCCAGGGTGTATCCTGCCTTGATGCCCGATGACGCCTGAGATAGGCACAGGCTCCCCGTGACCCGAGGTAGTTCGGATAAGCGGTAGAAAATGAATGAATGAATGATTTAAAAATACTGACTTTTTAAATGAACAAACAAACACAAAATACCCGTGTTAATATATTTCTTCTCTCTACAGTGAGATCTCAAAAACGTTCTGCAACAGAAAAAAACTCCAGTCAGGTAAATTGTTGTAAATTGTTCCTAAACGCTCTTATTAAACAAAGCACTTTGGTTTTAAATAAAGTAACGTTTGTGTTCATTCCTACAGGGTCGCGATGCAGAGGAGCTGAATTACGCTGCTTTACATTTCAATAAGAAGAAGAATACCAACAGAGTGAAAAGAAAGGAAAAAAATCCTGAAGATATTTGTGTTTATTCTACAGTGAGATCTGCGACCTAGAATAAATCTGTTAATTGAATTATTTAATTTATTAATTCAAATCTCATTCCCAGGAATGACTGATTGTGATATTAGATATGAGAGGTGAATTTTATGTCTGTCATTTGTAATTCTTTCTGTGAGAAGATCAAAGCCGTCGAACATTTTCTTCATGTAGTTGATAATGTTTAGTGACAAAAAAATCTAAAAACTTGCGATGTGTTAATGCTGGAACATTTCCTGCTCTGGTAGCTAACTGTTAAATTCAACTCAATTTTATTTGTATAGCGCTTTTAACAATAGACATTGTCTTAAAGCAGCTTTAAAGAACATATGAAACATAATACAAAGATTTTATATTATGCAAAGATTAATATTATAAAAAGTTCATGATTAATATTAGACTTCTATTTAAATGTGTTTGTATTTATCTCTAATGAACAAGTCTGGGGTGAATGAGGTGACTGTGGTGAGGAAAAACTCCCTTAGATGGAAGAGGAAGAAACCATGAGAGGAACCAGACTCCAAAGTGAACCTCATCCTCATTTGGGTGACACTGGGGGGTGTGATTATAAACTGTTATAAACATCAGACAGTGTTATTATGAATAATGTCATTTCTACAGTCTGATAATTGTGTACTGATTAGGAGGTTGTTGTCCTCAAACACCACATGGACTTGGTATCTTCTCACTGAAGCTCTGAAATCCTCTGAAATCGAAATGTTCTTATGCACTGTTAAGCTGCTTTAAGAAAATGTCTATTATTAAAATCACTATACATTCACACTTGAATTGAATTGATTTGAGCAATCAGATTGAAATCCTAGTTTTTGGCGGCCATGTTCATAAGCTGCAAAGCATTCTGGGAACTGGAGTTCAGCACCGGATCTGTTGCTGATATGACATCATCATAGAACACCGGCTTTAATTTGTTACTTATTTAATTGCTGATTAAAGATGTTGGTGAAAAATGTTTGTGTAACATCCATAAAAACAGGACATAAACTTACAGATAAACAAAAAAAAAATTACAGACAAAGTAACTTACTACAGAAGCTTAACCATAATAATAATAACAATAATAATAATAATAATAATAATAATAATAATAATAATAATAATAATAATAGTAGTAGCAATAATAATAGCAATTTTAATAATAATAATAATAATAGCAATAATAATAATGCTAATAATAATAATAATAAAATAATAACACTACTACTACTACTACTACTACTACTACTACTACTAATAATAATAATAATAATTTGCAAACTATATATACATATTCTGCATGTATTTACTTTTTATTAGAGGTCATACTTTTACATACATTTACATCATTCAACATACAACATACAATACTAAAATCATTATTTTTAATTTATTTTTTGCCATAGTTAATTGTTAATACAGGTTAAAATTTACATACTAAAAACAATATTACTAATAATAATAATAATAATAATAATAATAATAATAATAATAATAATAATAATAATAATGCTTAAAAAAGATTATTTCACACTAAAGTACATCCTCTGATAATTCAGCTTTTCTGTTTCCAGCTTTGCTTTTCTTCTTGGTGAATTGCAAAGCTGCGTAATTCAGCGTTTCAGTGTCAGATTCCTGAAAATGTAAAAATGTAATCAAAATAAATTTCATTTAATTTCATTGTAACTGTATGAATATAATTAAAATCATTAATTAATCTTAAGATTGATGATATACCTGAGAAGTGAACAGTAATAAGAAGGGAAAATTATACATGAATATACTGTATAATGTAGATCGAAAATATCTTGAGAAAATTCTGAATGAATCAGACATAATATAATAGTATAAAATAGATATTATATAGTACCTGCATCATTCCTGAAGAATCTTCTACAGAAGTCTTCACTGTTAATATAGAAACATCCTTATTTAGTCATTTTAACAAAACTTCACTATGTATTTATAATCTGACAAAAACACTTACTTTTATCACCTTTTCTTCTCCTCAGTATGAAATAAGTGAGACAGAAAATCAGAAGTGCGCACAAACCCAAAGCCGATCCCAAACCGATCACTGTCCGATGTAGAGATCTGATCATTTCTGATTCTGTTATTTCACCACATTATATTTAGATTAGTACAAAACACTGACATCTCACCTGTGTTGTGTTGTGTGTTGGTGTTAGTGTTGTTTCCATGCGGTGTTGGTTCACACACCACTGAATTATCACACAGAGCTGCTTTAGATGTTTCTGATAAAACACCATCATAGCCAGGAATGAAAAGTTTTACAAATCACTGACTAAATGTCTTGAACTCCTTATTATATAAGAAATATCCTATAAACACTTTAATACAATTTCACTTTCTAAAAAAATTCATCCAATTTGTTGCCGAAAGATTAAAAAAAAATTTTTCCAGGTTAAACATTAAATCTTAATACATTTTAATGCAAATCCTACCTTTAATTCGTAAATAAGTCCCATCTCCGAACACCATGTATGGAGATCTGCGTGCACAGTAGTACATGGCTTCATCAGACCGCATGGTTTTTAAAATTGTCGTATTGAAACAATTGCCGTAGGTTTTTATTTGAAAACGAGGGTTTTGGGATTCTGTCAAAAATGTTTCGGTACCGCTTTTATATACCGTGTCCATATGCTGAGGTTTTTCTCTCTTTGGTTGCTTAAACCAGATAATCATCCCAACTACATTTTCAGAAACACAACACCGTAGAGTCGCCGAGTCTCCGATTTTCACACTGAGCTCTTTATCAGGCTGATAAACTGGTGACTTTGTTGGAGATTGTGCAGTAACCCAGTGTGTACCAGGATAGACTGTATCTACAAGAACATAGTATAGATTTTTTTAGTATAGATAGGTTTTTTCTTTCATAGAAAAATACGTATAGTAATATTTTTTTTCAAAATAGAAGATGGGAAGAATTTGCTGGTCTAACTTACACATGCTGCTGAAGATAAAGATTAAGATCCAACAATCAGTCATTTTTTATTTCTCAGAAATTACACAGTTTTATATGTAACTCATTTATGAACAGAATACAAATGCTCTTGAAGCACCTCATGAATTTATACTGATTCCACCGGTGGGCTGTACTGAGCACACATTAGAATATGACGTGATACTGTATGTGAGCCTACTGTATTTTTGACCTACATTTACACCACAGTTTCACTGAGATATCATCACCAAGACGTTATGTCAAAGTGGAGAATGTGGTTAAATTGTATGCTCATGTGCACGTACACTAACGTATCCTTTTACATTACATCCTTTAAAAGCTGGACAGGTTTGGGTTACTGATGTTGTGTCATTTAGAGCAATTAGATGACACACCAGGGTCACTATTGCACTCTTCAATATTTTACCCGCTGTCAGATATCTGACACAGTGTTTGTATGGATTCCTATTATAAAGTATTAGAAACTTAGAAATCTAAAGCCTTATTCGGACAGGATTAGTTTTACGCGGGGACCTGAGGGTAAAGTAATTATTACCAGAGCTTCTCGGTGATTTTAGTTCCGTCCGAATGTGCCATCTTGGTAATCATTACGGACAATGTCAGTAAAGATTACAGCGACTTTTACCTTCTGTAAAAAGGTCCGGAAAAATGACCTCAGGTAATACTAATCCCGTCCGAATAGACCCGCTGTAAATATGTACGGTAAAATTCCGTCATTTCCTGTTTAAAAGTAGTTTTTGGCGCGTTTTGCAAGCATGGAGGCGCTTGAAGAAGCATTCGGTTGCGTTGTAGGTGGTGGGCCAACTCTGTGGCAAACCTCCAGTGTTTTCCGCATACCATTTAAAGCAAAAAGAACGTGATAACAGGAAGCAACATCATACGCACATGACGACAAGGAGGTTACTGTGGTGCGTAAAGCGAGTTACCCCTCCCACTTCTGCTAGTTTTACTGAGATGTCTTGTCCCGTGCGAATTGGCCAATTAATATTACAGACGTCCTGAGGTAAAATTGCATTACTCCACGTCCCCACGTAAAACTAATCCCGTCCAAAATAGGGCTTTAGTCTATAAACATTTTGGAAAAATAATTTCTATGTATGTTTTTATTCTTTTTTTCTTATTTGTAGAATATTGTTAGTTTATTGTGCACAAAAAAAATCCTCCCTTGTTGCTCTAATTTACTCTAGTCTACTCTGCTTTAATCTATTCTCTATGATACTCTACAGTACTCTACTCTACTCTACTCTACCTTACTCTACTGTAATATAGAGTAGAGTACACTAGGGTAGAGTAGAGTAGAGTAGAGTAGAGTAGAGTAGAGTAAAGTACACTAGAGTAGAGTACACTAGGGTAGAGTAGAGTAGAGTAGAGTAGAGTACACTAGAGTAGAGTAGAGTAAAGTATAGAGTAGAGTACACTAGAGTACACTAGGGTAGAGTAGAGTAGAATAGAGTAGAGTAGAGTAGAGTACACTAGGGTAGAGTAGAGTAGAGTAGAGTAGAGTAGAGTAGATAGAAAAGTAAAGTACAGTACTCTACAGTACTCTACTCAACTCTACTCTACTGTAATTTACCCTACTGTAGAGTAGAATATAGAGTACTGTACTTTACTTTTCTATCTACTCTACTCTACTCTACTTTACTCTACTCTAGTGTACTCTACTCTACTCTTCTCTACTCTACTCTAGTGTACTCTACTCTACTCTACTCTACTCTACCCTAGTGTACTCTAGTGTACTCTACTCTACTCTACTCTACCCTAGTGTACTATACTCTACTCTAGTGTATTCTACTCTACCTTAGTGTACTCTACTCTACTCTACCCTAGTGTACTCTACTCTACCCTACTCTACTCTACTTTACTCTACTCTACTTTACTCTACCCTAGTGTACTCTACTCTACTTTACTCTACTCTACTCTAGTGTACTCTACTCTACTCTACTCTACTCTACCCTAGTGTACTCTACTCTACTCTACTCAACTGTATTCTACCCTAGTCTAGTCTACTTTACTCTACTCTACTCTACTCTACTCTAGTGTACTCTACCCTAGTGTACTCTACCCTAGTGTACTCTACTCTACTCTACTCTACTCAACTGTATTCTACCCTAGTCTAGTCTACTTTACTCTACTCTATCATACTGTTCTGTACTGTACTCTACTTTTCTTTAATCTGCCCAACTCTACTTTATTCTACTCTACCCCAATGTACTCTATTCTACCCTACTCTACTTTACTCTACTTTACCCTATTGTACTCTACTTTGCTCTACCCTACTCTTCTATTTTCTAACCTAATCTACCCTACTCTACACTACTATACTATAGTCTACTGTACTTCTCTCTACTTATTTTGTCTCTTCTAGTGTACTCTACGTTACTGTACTCTACTGAACTCTACTCTACTCTACTCCTTTTTACTCTAATTTGTAGCCCATATTTCTCTAAGATACACTCTAGATATCATCTCTGACAGTATTTCCATCTATCAATGTCGTCATCTGTCCAGAGTTTCTATGAACGTTCATATGAAAAATAAACGATTGAATCTCGAATCATAAATCTTGATATGAACACAAAACGTAAACTACTAGAGCACTGGAGTATGTCATAGCGTCCCTAGGTAATAAATACTTGGAATGGAGTTGCAGCATTTGTTAAAACATGCAGCATTACCAAGTATTTATAGTGTCCAGTGGGTTTGGATTAAAAGTCTTTCATTCAAATCATCTCACTTCTGGATGTGAAAGAGGTTGAACTCACTCTATAACTTGAACCGGTTTCGCTGGAAATAAAAGGAAGTGCTTAGAGTTAATGTGTGAGATGGTTATTCTCATGCGAATCAATGCAGATCCCTTGTCCGTTTTGTACATGAAGATGCAAATCCAAAAGATCCTGGTCACATGGAATATAAAATAAACACCTGACAGAGGCTTACATGGAAGTACCCCAAAGCATACAGTAGCAGCAGCCACTTTGATGGACCTAAAACAGTTGTAGTGACTAGGAGGATTTGCCCCTGGCAGCAGGTTGGGGCTGTATAACCAGATGATGGTGCTCTGTATGCTAAATCTCCATGCCTTTTGCTTTAAGACTTAATAAGATATCTGAGCAGCCAAGTGTACAGCTTCTCCAGCACAGTCTTAACCACACCACAGAGTCTTCTGCCTGCTAGCATTTGCTAAGAGACACTGCAGCATAAAGTCATAAATGTGAAGCCTTCAGGACTTAAACACAGATCCACCAATAGGATCATTTACATTATCTATTGTATAATCATTCATTCATTCATTTTCTACCGCTTATCCGAACTACCTTGGGTCACGGGGAGCCTGTGCCTATCTCAGGCGTCATCGGGCATCAAGGCAGGATACACCCTGGACGGAGTGCCAACCCATCACAGGGCACACACACACTCATTCACTCACGCAATCACACACTACGGACAATTTTTCCAGAGATGCTGATCAACCTATTGTATAATCAGTGCATTTTAAATAATGCACACTGTCTTTAAAATACTAAAACACTCAATGACGAGAAAACTACTTTTCTATTTCTGTGCGCCACAGTGACATGGTGTGATTTTACGTGTCCTTTCACTAGAACCGGAAACTCAAGCATAGAGGTGGGTTAATAAAACAAGCCCCACCCCCCTGTTACTATAGCGATCACAGAGCTTGACTTAGGTTTGAATCCAACACACGTCCTTTTGTGCAACAAAACACATTTTCAGGATAATGTTTGTTACATTATTTTATTCAATTGATTGTACATTATTTTTTTCTTCAGCAGAATTCAGAGTCCTACAGATCATACAATAATATCAACACAAAGTGCAACACTGTCGTCATTTAAAAAAAAAGGGTTTTACAAAGTTCTCAGTCTTTTAGGTTATTAATAGGAAAAGGAAAAAAAATATATAAAATATAACATTTTAAATATGTGCAAATGTATTTAATATGTATAATTACAAGCTTAATATAAACATAATTATTATAATCAAACAAATTATTGTTATTTACAGTAATTTAACTGCTATATATAGACTTTGCTGATAAATTTGAAATTAGCATAAAAATTGGTTTAATAATCTTGTAGTAATTAGTTGTTTAAAATGAAATTCTGACATAAATTTCCATGTTGTCAAGATATTTAATTTGCTAAAACTTGATCACTGTTTTTCTCGTGTGTTTCACTGTGTTATGAATCATCTACATTATATCTTATATCTTACAGTTGTATTCACACTCGAGTACACACACTCATCTGATGATCCAGTTTTTCTTTCTTCAGCTTTGACTTTCTTCTTGGAGAATTTTAGAGCTGCGTAATTCAGTGTTTCAGCTTCAGATTCCTGATAAATATAAAAAACAAAATAAAAAATCGAGCTCACAGTAATAAAAATACAATAAAAGTAACTGCAAAATACACAATAAACTACATGGTCAGTGGTGTGAAGATAAAAGTTTGGGATTGTTGTGTAAATCTGATCAAACTGACTGTATAAATTATATCTAGATCATCAGGAGGGAAACTATCTGAATGTAGAGACATTTTACAAGTAGAAAAATTAGAAATGAGACGCATTATAAATAAAGCAGACACAGTGATATCTACAGAAAGAACAGAATTATCTGTAGAGTATATAATAGTGAAAACATCAGTATTTATTTGTACACATACCTGCATTGTTCCTGGAGAATCTTCAATAGAAGCATTTACTATGAATACAGAAACACACCAATTAGTGATTTTAATAAAAAATAAAAATAACTCTATTTATTATCTGATGACAAAAACACTTACTTTTATCACCTTTTCTTCTCCTCAGTATGAAATAAGTGAGACAGAAAATCAGAAGTGCGCACAAACCCAAAGCCGATCCCAAACCGATCACTGTCCGATGTAGAGATCTGATCATTTCTGATTCTGTTATTTCACCACATTATATTTAGATTAGTACAATTTTTTCATCCAAATTATGCGAATAAGTGAATGGTCATTAATTAATGCTGGATTATGAAGCACCTTACCTGTGTTGTGTTGTGTGTTGTTGTTAGTGTTGTTTCCATGCAGTGTTGGTTCACACACCACTGAATAATTACCCAGAGCTGCTTTAGATGTTTCTGATGCAATAGTAACATGATCACCTATAAACATTGATCAGGATTCACTTAGTAAAAGTCTGTAACTCAGTGTTGTTGAAGAAAACACAGTTAACATTTCACTACTTCACTATTATTTATCTTCCAGGTTGAACATGTTAACAGTCATCAGGAAAATATCACTACATTAAACCAGGAGCTTAAACATTCAGAATCAACTCAGAATCCTACCTTTAATTTGTAAATAAGTTCCATCTCCAAACACAGTGGAAGGGTATGTGAGTGCACAGTAGTACATGGCTTCATCAGACTGAGTGGTGTTTAAAATTATAATATAGAAGCAGTTTGAAGATCTTTCTATTCTAAAACGAGACTTTTGGAATCCAGTGTGAAAAATTTTACTACCGCTTTTATACATTGTGACTACAATCTGAGGTTTTTTTTTGGTTGGTTTTTTAAACAAGTCTATTATTCCAATCAAATTCTGAGAATCATAACAACACCGTAGCGTCGCCGAGTCTCCGATATTCACACTGAGCTCTTTATCAGGCTGATAAACTGGTGGCTTTGTGACAGATTGTGCAGTAACCCAGTGTCTACCAGGATGGACTGTATCTAGAACAACAAACACTGTAATTAGTTAATGAATGTAATTCAGATATTATTATAAATATAAACAACAATAATTGTAATAATTTGCTCATATTACTTACACATGGTGCTGAAGATGAAAAGTAAAATCCAGAAACTGCTCATTGTTCATTTCTTATCAATTCTACAGTGTTTGTATCTCATTTATTAACAGAATGTGAATGCACTTGAAGCACGGTTTGATTTTATATTCATACTACAGGCGGTCTGTACTGAGCATGCTCAGAATATGACATGTGATTGGTTGTATTGAAAAGAAAAGGGCATGTAACACAGTCATGTGGTATTCTGACCTGCCTACATCTACACCACATTTTTCCATGTTTGTGTTGTGTTGTTGTACAGAGATGTATGTTATAGATGTTATGACAGAATGGAAAATGTGGTTTACTCGTACACACACGTGTGTCTACACTAACATCTCACTGTTGTGTGTTTTTACTGCTCACTTAATTCAGCTTTTATGTAAAAAAGTCCAAATTACATAAATGTAAATGCTGTGAAACTGTTACACAAAGACTAGGCCTTAAACACCCCAGAGTCAGTGGGCTCTTCTGTATGGACACAAAGAACAAATATAACCTTTAAATCTGAATAAAAAGAAAAAATCTGCTTTTTGTGTCAGGATCCAGCCCGGATTTTTGTCCTTGTGCGTTTGTTCATGTTCTGGGTCACGTGTCTGCCCCGCCCTCCCTGCCTCTGCACACCTGTTCCTCAGGTGTTAATTGTCTTGTGTATTTAACCGTGCCGCATTGCCTATGGCGGTGCAGAATCCTTGTCCCTTGTCCCCTATGTCGTCTCTTGTTCGTGTTTTTTAATTATTAAACCTGTTTATTTTAGCTATCCTGCATTTGGGTCTGTTTTTATCCCCAAACCGCTGACAGAAGGATTCGGCCTGACTCAGACCCAGCAGGATAGCTTCAGCCTGGACCGGCTTATTGCGGGAGCATTTTTTTTTTCTGGACTGTTCTTTCCGTCCTGTTTGTCCCTGGACTTTGGGAAGGTGACATCGATCTGCATGTGTTCCTGCTGAGGGACGCCGCTCTGCTTCCGGTTTCCTGCGAAGGATGCCGACTCACTTCCTGCCGGCGGACGATGTCACCAGCCCGGTTTTACTTTATTATTTATTTTTTTGGCGTCCTGCTGCATCTCCCCGCATCTGTTCTGGTGGGGGACGTCGCTTCACTTCCTTGTTTTCCGTGGAGGAAGCCGCCTCACTTCCTGTCCATGGATGTTGCAGGCCCGTATGTTTTTGCCCCGTGGATTGTGTGTTGGGCGTTGTGCTTGGCCATTCTGCTTGGCTGTAGACGTCGCTCAGCCCTTCTGCTCCAGGGTAGACATTGTTCTGCCCTTCTGCTTGGCGGTGGATGTCTCTCTGCCCTCTCTGGCTGTGCCGCCATGTGCCTTGCTCCCCCCATCTGCCTCGCCGTGTGCCTTGCTCCCCCACCTGCCTCACCGTGTGCCTTGCTCTCCCCACCTGCCTCGCCATGTGCCTTGCTCTCCCCACCTGCCTCACCGTGTGCCTTGCTCCCCCCACCTGCCACACTGTGTGTCTAGCTCCCCCCACCTGCCTCGCCGTGTGCCTTGCTCCCCCCTCCTGGATCTCATCAGGATCGTGGTCCCCTCAGATATGGTTTGATATGGGATTGGTGTGTCGGGAGCCGTGCCTGGAGGGGGGTACTGTAAGGACCCAGCCCGGACTTTTGGCCATATGCGTTTGTTTATGTTCTGTGTTACGTTTCTGCCCCGCCCTTGTCCCTTCCTCCCCGCCTCTGCACACCTGTTCCTCATGTGTTAATTGTCTTGTGTATTTAACCGTACCACGTTGCCTATAGCGGGGCGGAATCCTTGTCCCTTGTTGCGTCTATGTCGCCTCTTGTCATGTCTGGTTTCGTGTTTTTTTTAGTTATGAAAGCTATTTATTTTAGCTATCCTTCATTTGGGTCTGTTTTTATCCCCACACCTCTGACATTTTGTTGTGCTGAATTAGATCAGTTTAGACATGGTAACTATTGACATTGTGTAAACTGATGTGTTTCTAGCTAATTGTATTGCACTGGGGTTGGACAATGAATCTGAAACAGTGTCTAATATACTGTTGGAGGTTGTTGCGCCTATCTATGCTGACCATCTTGGCCAAACATCACTGATTTCACTTTCCATAAGTAAGAGCAGAGTGTGAATGGGAGACGTATCAGAGTTTAAAAGAGGACAAAGTGGTACGAGTGTCTCGTGCTTGTGTTGTATAATGAGCTACTGAATCCAGATGTACCATGAAAGGCACATGAAGGTTTCTTCCTGGAAGCCATCAAACTCCTCAACATAAAATGAACTGTATGGAATACACACACACACACACACACACACACACACACACACACACACATACACACACACCATATTCTTGCACAATGTACTGTATAATATACAGTTTGTACACTAGTCGGAACTATTTTGTGTATATACTGTATTCTGTAGTGTTTTGTATTGTCTGTTTGCACTGTTTGTACTGTTTGCACTGTTTGGTTACACACGATGCACTTTATGTGGCTAGTAAATCTTACTTTAAGTCCTTAGATCTGGGTTGCTCTGTGTAGCTCCATATTCCTAGAGCAACATCATATTTCATTATGTACTGCGTCAGATATATATGCTTTAAATAACAATAAAAGCTTCTTGTCTAGACTTTTCTTGACTTGACTTGACTTGACTTGACCCAATGCTGCTGCTCTGTAGGCTAAATCTCCGTTCCTTTTGATGGAAGGTTTGTGATGTAGGTGGCACTGCAGTGAAACTGGAAACAAGATGTGTGAGCAGCCCAGTGTACAGCTTCTCCAGCACAGTCCTAACAACACCACAGAGTCTTCTGCCTGCTAGCATGTGATAAGAGACACTGCAGCATTTAAGCCACAACCAACAGACTCACTAACAGCTTCTTTATTAGTCATGAAAAAGTCATAGACCTTCAGGGCTCAGATGGGTTAATAAAACAAGCTCCGCCCCCTGTTACTATAACGATCACATAGCTTTACATACCGTTGAATCCGACACACTTCCTGTTTTGTAACACATTTTATATCAAGACTTTTTTATTCAATTGTTTGTACATTTATTTTGTCTTCAGCAGTTCAGAGTCATACAGATCATACAATAAAATCAACACAAAGTGCAACACTGTCGTCATATAAAAGAGTTTTACAAAGTTCTCTGTCTTTTAGGTTATTAAAAGGAAACAGAAAAATACTTTAATATTTAATATGTGCAAATTTATTTAATATGTATAATTACAAGCTTAATGTAAACAGAATGAATATAATCAAATTATTAATTTATTATTATATACAGCAATTCTGCTGCTTTATATAGACTTTACTGACTCATACTGAGTTTTAAATTAGCATAAAATATAATGGTAATTTAAAATGAAAATCTCAAATAAATTTCCATGTAGTCAAGATATTTAATTGGCTAAAACATGATCACTGTTTTTCTCCTGTGTTTCACTGTGTTATGAATCATCTAAGTTATATCTTATATCTTACAGCTGTATTCACACTCGAGTACACACACTCATCTGATGATCCAGTTTTTCTCTTTTCAGCTTTGACTTTCTTCTTGGAGAATTTTAGAGCTGCGTAATTCAGTGTTTCAGCTTCAGTTTCCTGATAAATATAAAAAACATAATAAAAATCCACAATACACTAAATTACACAGTCAGTGGTGTGAAGATAAAAGTTTGGGATTGTTGTGTAAATCTGATCATCACTATTTATTTGTACACATACCTGCATTGTTCCTGGAGAATCTTCAATAGAAGCATTTACTATGAATACAGAAAGACACCAATTAGTGTTTTTAAAATAAATAAAAATAACTCTATTTGTAATCTGATGACAAAAACACTTACTTTTATCACCTTTTCTTCTCCTCAGTATGAAATAAGTGAGACAGAAAATCAGAAGTGCGCACAAACCCAAAGCCGATCCCAAACCGATCACTGTCCGATGTAGAGATCTGATCATTTCTGATTCTGATGCAATAGTAACATGATCACCTATAAACATTGATCAGGATTCACTTAGTAAAAGTCTGTAACTCAGTGTTGTTGAAGAAAACACAGTTAACATTTCACTACTTCACTATTATTTATCTTCCAGGTTGAACATGTTAACAGTCACCAGGAAAATATCACTACATTAAACCAGGAGCTTAAACATTCAGAATCAACTCAGAATCCTACCTTTAATTTGTAAATAAGTTCCATCTCCAAACACAAGGTCGGGTATCGTCACCGCACAGTAGTACATGGCTTCGTCCGACTGAATGGTGTTTAAAATTATAATATTGAAGCAGTTTGAAGAATTTTCTATTTGAAAACGAGACTTTTGGAATCCATTGTGAAAAGCTTCTCTATTGCTTTTATACACTGTGACTACAATCTGAGGTTTTTTTTTGTTTGGTTGTTTAAACAAGTCTATTATTCCAATAAAATTCTGAGAATCATAACAACACCGTAGAGTCGCAGAATCTCCGATATTCACACTGAGCTCTTTATCAGGCTGATAAACTGGTTGCATTGTGGGAGATTGTGCAGTAACCCAGTGGACTGTACTAAGACTGTACTGTACTCTACCAGGATGGACTGTATCTAGAAAATAAGAAATACATTGATCAGGTCATGAAATCATTACTAAACACCATATTATAAGGATAATATTGGAATTTGTTCACATACAACTTCATACATGATGTTTAGAGTAATTAGCTTGTAAGACTATTTTTCAAAGTACATCAAACATATGAGATAATTTGCTCATATTACTTACACATGGTGCTGAAGATGAAAAGTAAAATCCAGAAACGGCTCATTGTTCATTTCTTATCAATTCTACTGTGTTTGTATCTCATTTATTAACAGAATGTGAATGCACTTGAAGCACGGTTTGATTTTATATTCATACTACAGGCGGTCTGTACTGAGCATGCTCAGAATATGACATGTGATTGGTTGTATTTAAAAGAAAGGGTACTTAACACAATCATGTGGTATTCTGACCTGCCTACATCTACACCACATTTTTCCATGTTTGTGTTGTGTTGTTGTACAGAGATGTACAGTATGTTATAGATGTTATGACAGAATGGAAAATGTGGTTTACTCGTACACTCACGTGTGTCTACACTAACGTCTCACTGTTGTGTGTTTTAACTGCTCACTTAATTCAGCTTGTATGTAGAAAAGTCCAAATTACATAAATGTTAATGCTGTGAAACTGTTACACAAAGACTAGGCCCTAAACACCCCAGAGTCACTACCTGGATGTTGGAGTGTCAGTGGGCTCGTCTGTATGGACACAAACAACAAATATAACCTTTAAATCTTAAAAAAAAAAGAAAAAAATCTGTCTTTGTTGTGCTGAATTAGATCAGTTTAGACATGGAAACTACTGGACTGTGTGAACTGATGTGTTTCTAGTTAATTGTATTGCACTGGGGTTGGACAATGAATCTGAAACAGTGTCTAATATACTGTTGGAGGTTGTTGCGCCTATCTGTGCTCACCATCTTGGCCAAACGTCACTGATTTCACTTTCCATAAGTAAGAGCAGAGTGTGAATGGGAGACGTATCAGAGTTTAAAAGAGGACAAAGTGGTACAAGTGTATCGTCCTTGTGGTGTATAGTGAGCTACAGAATCCAGGATAATGTCTACAAACCACAACGAAGCACAAACCACATCCAACAGGAGTAACTGTTTATGCAACAGGAAGCTGTATGAAAGGGATGTCCATGTATTAATCTGTATTGTAGCCAAAAATAAAACCACAGCTGACCAACTCACCGTGGAATCAAACATGCACCAAAACTCCAACGGTTCCACCAAATCTGTTGGTCCGGGGCTCCACAGGGTCAATATTCATATTTGAGCTGCGTTAGCCAAACCTTTGGTCACTCGTTCCAATGTTCTGAAGCAGGTGAGAACCTGGCCAGCAGGAGCCACCTCTGATCCTCAGGTCTGTTTTGACTGCACCAACTGGAACATGTTTAGGGAGGCTGCAACCAACGGGACTCCATCAACTTGAAGGGGTTCACGGCATCAGTGACCAGTTACTTTGGCAAGTACATTGGTTACATGTCTGTCTCCTAGACCACGACCACATGCTCTAACCAGAAGCCGTGGATCACAGCAAAGGTTTGTGTGCTGTTGACGTATAGTGCTTCGAGTGGCTTGTCATGAGGAACATCAAGACCCAGCTCCCACCTTTACTGGACAACTTGCAGTTTGCATATTTTGTTGACTTCAGGAGAGCACAGAGGGTCTTTTCTAGACTGAACATCGATGGATTCTCCATGGAGATCATAAAGAGCACAAACATTTTTGGTGTTCATCTAACGGAGACCTTCTCCTGGTCACTCAACAACAACATCGTAGGAAGGCTGACAAAAGCCCATCTCCATCCCCCATCCTGAACATGTTCTACATAGAGAACATGGAGAGCATCCTGAGCAACTGTCTGGTTTTGGGAACTGCACCATCTTGGATCGCAAGACTCTGCAGTGGATAGTGAGTACAGCTAAGATCATCAGAGTATCTCAATTCCTCTATCATGGACATTTACACCACACTCTGCAAGCTGGCAGCATTGTGAATGACCCCACACACCCCACACACCCCTCACACGCACACACACACTTCACCGTCCTGTCATCTGGTAAAAGGTACCGAAGGTTTCTTCCTCAACTTGAACTGAACTCTATGGAATACACTCACTCATACACACACACACACACACACACACACACACACACACTATAGTAATCCCTCACCACTTCGCGGTTCAAGTTTCGCGGTTCAAGTTTTGCGGCCTCAGTGCATCGGTGATTTTTTAAAGATTATTCAACGAAAAATAAAAATAACAACGGTTTCCCAGGATGGCAGACAAAGAGAGAAACTCTCTCAGAGGCTTTGTACATACCATTGTGAGCCCAAGAGGAAGAGGAAGATTATGACCATAATTGAAAAGGTCAAACTAAGGTTTTATAGTAAAATAGATTTAAATAAAATATATGTGAGTGAGTGAATGTATAATATTAAGATTTTATAATTAATAGATTTAAGTACAATATATATATATAGTATAAATATACATATTTTAAACATTCTGGTACCCACACCCACATATACGGAAATTCCTAGGGGGGGCACTCCTACTTTGCGGATTTTCACCTATCGCGAGGGGTTCCGGTCCCCATTAACCGCGATAAACGAGGGATCACTGTATTACTATTCTTGCACAATGTACTGTATAATATACAGTTTGTACACTGGTCATAACTATATTGTGTATATATTCTATAGTGTTTTGTATTGTCTATTTGCACTGTTTGCACTATTTGCATTGTTTGCACTGTTTGCACTGTTTGCACTGTTTGGTTACACACGATGCACTTTATGTGGATACTAAATCTTACTTTAAGTCCTTAGATCTGGGTTGTTCTGTGTAGCTCCATATTCCTAGAGAAACATTACATTTCATTATGTACTACGTCAGCTATATATGCTTTAAATAACAATAAAAGCTTCTTGTCTTGTCTTGACTTGACTTGACTTGACTTGACTTGACTTGACTTGACTTGACTTGACTTGACCCGATGCTGCTGCTCTGTAGGCTAAATCTCCGTTCCTTTTGATTGAAGGTTTGTGATGTAGGTGGCGCTGCAGTGAAACTGGAGACAAGATGTGTGAGCAGCCCAGTGTACAGCTTCTCCAGCACAGTCCTAACCACACCACAGAGTCTTCTGCCTGCTAGCATGTGATAAGAGACACTGCAGCATTTAAGCCACAAGCAACAGACTCACTAACAGCTTCTTTATTAGTCATGAAAAAGTCAAAGACCTTCAGGGCTCAGATGGGTTAATAAAACAAGCCCCGCCCCCTGTTACTATAACGATCACATAGCTTTACATACAGTAGCGTTGAATCCGACACACTTCCTGTTTTGTAACAAATTTTATATCAACACTCTTTTTATTTAATTGTTTGTACATTTATTTTGTCTTCAGCAGTTCAGAGTCATACAGATCATACAATAAAATCAACACAAAGTGCAACACTGTCGTCATATAAAAGAGTTTTACAAAGTTCTCTGTCTTTTAGGTTATTAAAAGGAAACAGAAAAATACTTTAATATTTAATATGTGCAAATTTATTTAATATGTATAATTACAAGCTTAATGTAAACAGAATTAATCTATAATCAAATTTATTCATTTATTATCATATACAGCAATTCTGCTGCTTTATATAGACTTTACTGACTCATACTGTGTTTAAATTTTTTCACTTTTTTGCAAATACATCTGGATAAACAGATTTGCATGTTGCATTTAATTGATTATTTATAATAGTTTGGAAGATATAACAACAACAACAACAACAACAACAACAACAACAATAATAATAATAATAATAATCAGTTATTTTATATATTACAGTTTCATATACATCACTTCAGAGTACACCAAATTGTCTGACAAGCAAAATTCACTTCTCTTCAATGCTGCATAAGTCAAAGTGTCGAAATGAGAATTCTAAAAAAAAAACAAGATTCATTTATAAAATATGTCTTAAATTGTACAGAGCAACAGATCATATTAAAGTGAGATTATATTAAATATAAATTATAAGTAGCAGTACATGAATGTAGAAGCAAATACAGTAAAAGGATGTAGATTCATGACTATAATCTAAAACTTACCTTCCTCCTTTCTGGAGAATTCACTATTAAGAAGAAAAAAGAAAACTGTTAGTCATTTTTACAGAACTGAATTGATTATTATCTGATGACAAAAACACTTACTTTTATCACCTTTTCTTCTCCTCAGTATGAAATAAGTGAGACAGAAAATCAGAAGTGCGCACAAACCCAAAGCCGATCCCAAACCGATCACTGTCCGATGTAGAGATCTGATCATTTCTGATTCTGTTATTTCACCACATTATATTTAGATTAGTACAAAACACTGACATCTCACCTGTGTTGTGTTGTGTGTTGGTGTTAGTGTTGTTTCCATGCAGTGTTGGTTCACACACCACTGAATAATTACCCAGAGCTGCTTTAGATGTTTCTGATGCAATAGTAACATGATCACCTATAAACATTGATCAGGATTCACTTAGTAAAAGTCTGTAACTCAGTGTTGTTGAAGAAAACACAGTTAACATTTCACTACTTCACTATTATTTATCTTCCAGGTTGAACATGTTAACAGTCATCAGGAAAATATCACTACATTAAACCAGGAGCTTAAACATTCAGAATCAACTCAGAATCCTACCTTTAATTTGTAAATAAGTTCCATCTCCAAACACAGTGATGGATGTCTTCACTGCACAGTAGTACATGGCTTCATCAGACTGAGTGGTGTTTAAAATTATAATATTGGAGCAGTTTGAAGATCTTTCTAATTGAAAACGAGACTTTTTGAATCCAGTGTGAAAAGCTTCTCCAGCAGTCTTATACACTGTGACTACAATCTGAGGTTTTTTATTGTTTGGTTGTTTAAACAAGTCTATTATTCCAACTACATTCTGAGAATCATAACAACACTGTAGAGTCGCCGAGTCTCCGATATTCACACTGAGCTCTTTATCAGGCTGATAAACTGGTGGCTTTGTAACAGATTGTGCAGTAACCCAGTGTCTACCAGGATGGACCATGTCTAGAACAACAGAAGTACATAAATTAAGGGATAAATTTATTTTAAAAATCAATAATAAACACATGATTAAAGAAAAAATATTGAAATTCCTTCCATATACAACTTCATTTTCTTTTATTGTAATAAACTTGTTTTCAAAATACATCAAACTAGATGGAGATAATTTGCTCATATTACTTACACATGGTGCTGAAGATGAAAAGTAAAATCCAGAAACTGCTCATTGTTCATTTCTTATCAATTCTACAGTGTTTGTATCTCATTTATTAACAGAATGTGAATGCACTTGAAGCACGGTTTGATTTTATATTCATACTACAGGCGGTCTGTACTGAGCATGCTCAGAATATGACATGTGATTGGTTGTATTTAAAAGAAAGGGTACTTAACACAATCATGTGGTATTCTGACCTGCCTACATCTACACCACATTTTTCCATGTTTGTTTTGTGTTGTTGTACAGAGATATTATAATATAGATGATGTGATCAAATGATAAATGTGGTTTACTCGTACACTCACGTGTGTCTACACTAACATCTCACTGTTGTGTGTTTTTACTCCTCACTAATCTCATTATGTATAAATAAATGTTTATAAAGTAAACGTATATAAAGACTTGCACACAGATTTGACCCTGAACACATAACAGTCAGCGTCCTGGAATGAGGAAGTGTGTTGAGTTCTGATTGGACACGAAGCACAAATATAACCTCAACATTGTTAGACATTTTATTGTATTCTACTTTATTGTAATTTTACTTAATTGTAATTCTACTCTAATTTCTATTGTATTTTATACATTTTAGCACTTATCTTGGTGACCAATTGTCTCTGAGCAGCTGATTATGAAATATATATCAGAAATATATATATATATATATATATATATATATATATATATATATATATATATATATATATATATATATATATATTTACTTTTATATATATTTTACTTTTATATTCTGAGGTAAACATTATCAAAGACAAATGTGTGAATGGAACTTTAAATACATTTAAAAAATTACTGTGATAAAGTCAAAACAAAATTAAAGAACAAAAAAAATTCATAGTTAAATGATTTATTTATTTATTTATTTGTTTATTTGTTTGTTTGTTTGTTTGTTTTAATTTTAGAGATGTGGTGGCTCAGTGGTTGGACTACTGATCAGAATCTGACCAGGTCCACCAAGTTGCCCCTCATGGGCCCCTGAACAAGGCCCTTAACCCTTAATATTCGTTAATATTTATTTTTATATTCTATAAAAGTCATCACTTCAGATGTTTGATATTTTATTTTTTCACTTTTATTAATTTCACATTTTACATATATTCAAAATATAAAAACATATATCACTTTTTTGCAAATACATCTGGATACACAGATTTGCATGTCGCATTTAATTGATTATTTATAATCATTTGGAAGATATAACAATAACAACAACAACAACAACAACAATTATTATCAGTTATTTTATATATTACAGTTTCATATACATCACTTCGAAGTACACCAAATTGTCTGACAAGCAAAATTCACTTCTCTTCAATGCTGCATAAGTCAAAGTGTCGAAATGAGAATTCTAAAAAAAAAAAAAAAAGATTCATTTATAAAATATGTCTTAAATTGTACAGAGCAACAGATCATATTAAAGTGAGATTATATTAAATATAAATTATAAGTAGCAGTACATGAATGTAGAAGCAAATACAGTAAAAAGATGTAGATCCATGACTATAATCTAAAATTTACCTTCCTCCTTTCTGGAGAATTCATTATCAATTCAGAAAACTGTTAGTCATTTTTACAGAACTAAACTGATTATAATCTGATGTCAAAAACACTTACTTTTATCACTTTTTCTTCGCCTCAGTATAAAATAAGTGAGACAGAAAATCAGAAATGAGCACAAACCCAAAGCCGATCCCAAACCGATCGCTGTCCGATGTAGAGATCTGATCATTAATCAATACTGTTATGTGCTCAAGTATTGATGATTTTATATGATTTATAAAGCTATAAGAAATGTTATCTGTGTCGTGTCGTGTGTCGGTGTTAGTGTTGTTTCCATGCGGTGTTGGTTCACACACCACTGAATTATCACACAGAGTTGCTTTAGATGTTTCAGCGTTAACACGCTCACCTACAAACGTTTATCAAGACACGTCACTAAAATTTAAATCTGAATATCGTTGAATGTTGAGAATGTTGATGAAGAATAAAACGTTACAACATTTAATCAGTCCCATCATTCGTTTCAGTAGAAATCCTACCTTTCATTTGTAAACGAGTTCCATCAGTAGACACGAGTGCACAGTAATATGTGGCTTCATCACACAGGGTGGTGTTTAAAATGGTCAAATTGAAGCAGTGTCCAAACCTTTTAATTTGAAAACGAGAATTTTGGAATTCTTTGTAAAACATTTCTCCAGCTGTGTTAAAGAATCTGACTATAACCTGAGGCTGTTTTTCATTTTGTTGCTTAAACCAGATAACTTCTCCGTTTTCTATTCCTAAAACACAACACTGTAGAGTAGCCGAGGCTCCGATATTCACACTGAGCTTTTCTTCAGCCTGATAAACATCTGGATTTGGGGGGGATTTTGTAGTAACACAACGTTTATAAGACTCGACTGTATCTAGAATAAATAATGCAATAATTAGGTAAAGAAAACAACAAATAAAATAGACATAATATTTCAGACATTTTAAAAGATTAGTGTTAGATTAACTAGCAGCAGTAATTAGTTTTAGAACTATAATTCAACCCTAAAAAATCATCCTAACGAGCTAATAAACAGAACAAAATAAAAAATACTCACACATGGTCCTAAAGAGCAGAACTGAAATCCAGAATCGAGTCATTTTATGATTCCTTTATATCTCATTTATCAGCAGATTATGAATCTGACACATGGAAGGATTTCATTTATACTACAGCTGGTCTGTAATAAACACGCCCCAAAATATACCATGTGATTTGGTCTATTTATAATAAATGGAAATAAAGCAAACCACACAGAGTTT
>NC_083472.1:23133968-23143968 GCF_030014155.1 Tachysurus vachellii
GGTGTTAGTGTTGTTTCCATGCGGTGTTGGTTCACGCACCACTGAATTATCACACAGAGCTGCTTTAGATGTTTCTGATGCAATAGTAACATGATCACCTATGAACATTAATCAGGATTCACTTAGTAAAAGTCTGTAACTCAGTGTTGTTAACAGTCACCAGGAAAATATCACTACATTAAACCAGGAGCTTAAACATTCAGAATCAACTCAGAATCCTACCTTTAATTTGTAAATAAGTTCCATCTCCAAACACAGTGATGGATGTCCTCACTGCACAGTAGTACATGGCTTCATCAGACTGAGTGGTGTTTAAAATTATAATATTGAAGCAGTTTGAAAATCTTTCTATTTGAAAATGAGACTTTTGGAATCCATTGTGAAAAGTTTCTTTATTGCTTTTATACACTGTGACTACAATCTGAGGTTTTTTATTGTTTGGTTGTTTAAACAAGTCTATTATTCCAACTACATTCTGAGAATCATAACAACACTGTAGAGTCGCCGAGTCTCCGATATTCACACTGAGCTCTTTATCAGGCTGATAAACTGGTGGCGTTGTAACAGATTGTGCAGTAACCCAGTGTCTACCAGGATGGACCATGTCTAGAACAACAGAAATACATAAATTAAGGGATAAATTTAATTTAAAAATAAATATTAAACACATGATTAAAGGAATAATATTGAAATTCTTTCCACATAAAACTTCATTTTCTTTCATTGTAATAAACTTCTAATCATCTAATCAAACTAGATGGAGATAATTTGCTCATATTACTTACACATGGTGCTGAAGATGAAAAGTAAAATCCAGAAACTGCTCATTGTTCATTTCTTATCAATTCTACAGTGTTTGTATCTCATTTATTAACAGAATGTGAATGCACTTGAAGCACGGTTTGATTTTATATTCATACTACAGGCGGTCTGTACTGAGCATGCTCAGAATATGACATGTGATTGGTTGTATTTAAAAGAAAGGGTACTTAACACAATCATGTGGTATTCTGACCTGCCTACATCTACACCACATTTTTCCATGTTTGTGTTGTGTTGTTGTACAGAGATGTACAGTATTTTATAGATGTTATGACAGAATGGAAAATGTGGTTTACTCGTACACTCACGTGTGTCTACACTAACATCTCACTGTTGTGTGTTTTAACTGCTCACTTAATTCAGCTTGCATGTAGAAAAGTCCAAATTACATAAATGTTAATGCTGTGAAACTGTTACACAAAGACTAGGCCCTATACACCCCAGAGTCACCATCCTGGATGTTGGAGTGTCAGTGGGCTCTTCTGTATGGACACAAACAACAAATATAACCTTTAAATCTTAAAAAAAAAGAAAAAAATCTGCTTTTTGTTATTCTGAATTAGATCAGTTCAGACATGGACACTACTGGACTGTGTGAACTGATGTGTTTCTAGTTAATTGTATTGCACTGGGGTTGGACAATGAATCTGAAACAGTGTCTAATATACTGTTGGAGGATGTTGCGCCTATCTGTGCTCACCATCTTGGCCAAACGTCACTGATTTCACTTTCCATAAGTAAGAGCAGAATGTGAATGGGAGACGTATCAGAGTTTAAAAGAGGACAAAGTGGTACACATGTCTCGTCCTTGTGGTGTATAGTGAGCTACAGAATCCAGGATAATGTCTACAAACCACCACGAAGCACAAACCACATCCAACAGGAGTAACTGTTTACGCAACAGGAAGCTGTATGAAAGGGATGTCCATGTATTAATCTGTATTGTAGCCAAAAATAAAACCACAGCTGACCAACTCACCGTGGAATCAAACATGCACCAAAACTCCAACGGTTCCACCAAATCTGTTCTTCTGGGGCTCCACAGGGTCAATATTCATGGTTGGTCTGCATCAGTTATTAGCATACATGATAGTAGGTAGCTACATGCTAAGGCTAACTTTTTTCGGTGTTAATGATAAAATAATGTTATGTACTTTCTCGATAACAACCTCCGTTTATACAGATTACATGGAGCTGCACGTACACGTCGGATTCGCCGTGTTTGGATGTTAATGTAGGTTCACAAAGCCATGAGCATTAACAGTAAAGCAACATCCGCCATTGTTGATGTGTTTGTGTTTGTGTTTGCCGCTGCTGCGCTAACATTGCTGGGAAACGTGACACGTATACAGTGACGTCAGACTCGGCTCTGTGACGGCTCTCTAACCGATGGAAAGGCAAACCGGTTCTTAGAAGGTTCACCAGTGGAACCAACTTTGAACCAGCACCAGCACTAGCTCTGAACCAGCACCCGGTTCTTTCTGGTGGAAAAGGGGTAACAGGAACCTTTCTAGACTGAACATCGATGGATTCTCCATGGAGATCATAAAGAGCACAAACATTTTTGGTGTTCATCTAACGGAGACCTTCTCCTGGTCACTCAACAACAACTCCATCACCAAGAAAGACCAGCAGTGTCTCTACATCATAGGAAGGCTGACAAAAGCCCATCTCCATCCCCCCATCCTGACCATGTTCTACACAGAGAACATGGAGAGCATCCTGAGCAACTGTCTGGTTTTGGGAACTGCACCGTCTTGGATCGCAAGACTCTGCAGTCGATAGTGAGTACAGCTGAGAAGATCATCAGAGTATCTCAATTCCTCTATCATGGACATTTACACCACACTCTGCAAGCTGGAAGCATTGTGAATGAGCCCACACACCCCACACACCCCTCACACACACACACACTTCACCGTCCTGTCATCTGGTAAAAGGTACAGAAGGTTTCTTCCTGGAAGCCATCAAACTCCTCAACATGAACTGAACTGTATGCAATACACTTACACACAAACACACACGCACACACACACACACACACACACACACACACACACACACACACACACACAAACACACACTATTACTATTCTTGCACAATGTACTGTATAATATACAGTTCGTACTGTAAGTATATTGTGTATATATTCTATAGTGTTTTGTATTGTCTATTTGCACTGTTTGCACTGCTTGCACTGTTTGCATTATTTGCACTGTTTGGTTACACACGATGCACTTTATGTTTCTACTAAATCTTACTTTAAGTCCTTAGATCTGGGTTGTTCTGTGTAGCTCCATATTCCTAGAGAAATGTCATATTTCATTATGTACTGCATCAGCTATATATGATTGAATTCACAATAAAAGCTTCTTGTCTTGACTTGACTTGACTTGACTTGACTTGACTTGACTTGACCCGATGCTGCTGCTCTGTAGGCTAAATCTCCATTCCTTTTGATTGAAGGTTTGTGATGTAGGTGGCGCTGCAGTGAAACTGGAGACAAGATGTGTGAGCAGCCCAGTGTACAGCTTCTCCAGCACAGTCCTAACCACACCACAGAGTCTTCTGCCTGCTAGCATGTGATAAGAGACACTGCAGCATTTAAGCCACAACCAACAGACTCACTAACAGCTTCTTTATTAGTCATGAAAAAGTCATAGACCTTCAGGGCTCAGATGGGTTAATAAAACAAGCTCTGCCCCCTGTTACTATAACGATCACATAGCTTTACATAGCGTTGAATTTGACAAACTTCCTTTTTTGTAACAAACATTTTATATCAACACTTTTTTATTTAATTGTTTGTACATTTATTTATTTTTATTTTGTTCAGCAAAGTTCAGTCATACAGATCATACAGTAAAATCAACACAAAGTGCAACACTGTCGTCATATAAAAGAGTTTTACAAAGTTCTCTGTCTTTTAGGTTATTAACAGGAAACAGAAAAAAACTTTTTTAAATTTATTTTATATGTATAATTACAAGCTTAATGTAAACAGAATTAATATATAATCAAATTTATTCATTTATTATCATATACAGCAATTCTGCTGCTTTATATAGACTTTACTGACTCATACTGAGTTTTACATTTTTTCACTTTTTGGCAAATACATCTGGATACACAGATTTGCATGTTGCAATTAATTGATTATTTATAATAATTTGGAAGATATAACAACAACAACAACAACAACAACAACAATAATAATAATAATAATAATAATAATAATAATAATGTTATTAATTATTATTATTATTATTATTATTATTATTATTATTATTATTATTATTATTATTATTATCAGTTATTTTATATATTACAGTTTCATATACATCACTTCAGAGTACACCAAATTGTTTGACAAGCAAAATTCACTTCTCTTCAATGCTGCATAAGTCAAAGTGTCGAAATGAGAATTCTAAAAAAAAAAAAAAACAAGATTAATTTATAAAATATGTCTTAAATTGTACAGAGCAACAGATCATATTAAAGTGAGATTATATTAAATATAAATTATAAGTAGCAGTACATGAATGTAGAAGCAAATACAGTAAAAAGATGTAGATTCATGACTATAATCTAAAACGTACCTTCCTCCTTTCTGGAGAATTCACTATTGAGAAGAAAAAAATACTGTTAGTCATTTTTACAGAACTGAACTGATTATAATCTGATGAGAAAAATACTTACTTTTATCACCTTTTCTTCTCCTCAGTATGAAACAAGTGAGACAGAAAATCAGAAGTGCGCACAAACCCAAAGCCGATCCCAAACCGATCACTGTCCATTTCACTGTCCAAGCACTGATCATTTCTGATTCTGATGCAATAGTAACATGATCACCTATAAACATTGATCAGGATTCACTTAGTAAAAGTCTGTAACTCAGTGTTGTTGAAGAAAACACAGTTAACATTTCACTACTTCACTATTATTTATCTTCCAGGTTGAACATGTTAACAGTCACCAGGAAAATATCACTACATTAAACCAGGAGCTTAAACATTCAGAATCAACTCAGAATCCTACCTTTAATTTGTAAATAAGTTCCATCTCCAAACACAATGTCGGGTATCGTCAATGCACAGTAGTACATGGCTTCGTCCGACTGAATGGTGTTTAAAATTATAATATTGAAGCAGTTTGAAGATTTTTCTATTTGAAAACGAGACTTTTGGAATCCATTGTGAAAACTTTCTCTATTGCTTTTATACACTGTGACTACAATCTGAGGTTTTTTTTTATTTGGTTGTTTAAACAAGTCTATTATTCCAACTACATTCTGAGAATCATAACAACACTGTAGAGTCGCCGAGTCTCCGATATTCACACTGAGCTCTTTATCAGGCTGATAAACTGATGGCTTTGTGGGAGATTGTGCAGTAACCCAGTGGACTGTACTAAGACTGTACTGTACTCTACCAGGATGGACTGTATCTAGAAAATAAGACATACATTGATCAGGTCATGAAATCATTATTAAACACCATATTATAGGGATAATATTGGAATTTGTTCACATACAACTTCATACATGATGTTTAGAGTAATTAGCTTGTAAGACTAGTTTTCAAAGTACATCAAAGTAGATGGAGATAATTTGCTCATATTACTTACACATGGTGCTGAAGATGAAAAGTAAAATCCAGAAACTGCTCATTGTTCATTTCTTATCAATTCTACAGTGTTTGTGTCTCATTTATTAACAGAATGTGAATGCATTTGAAGCACGGTTTGATTTTATATTCATACTGCAGGCGGTCTGTACTGAGCATGCTCAGAATATGACATGTGATTGGTTGTATTTAAAAGAAAGGGTACTTAACACAATCATGTGGTATTCTGACCTGCCTACATCTACACCACATTTTTCCATGTTTGTGTTGTGTTGTTGTACAGAGATGTACAGTATGTTATAGATGTTATGACAGAATGGAAAATGTGGTTTACCCGTACACTCACGTGTGTCTACACTAACATCTCACTGTTGTGTGTTTTAACTGCTCACTTAATTCAGCTTGTATGTAGAAAAGTCCAAATTACACAAATGTTAATGCTGTGAAACTGTTACACAAAGACTAGGCCCTAAACACCCCAGAGTCACCGTCCTGGATGTTGGAGTGTCAGTGGGCTCTTCTGTATGGACAAGAAGAACAAATATAACCTTTAAATCTTAAAAAAAAAAAAAGGAAAAAATCTGCTCTTTGTTGTGCTGAATTAGATCAGTTTAGACATGGAAACTACTGGACTGTGTGAACTGATGTGTTTCTAGCTAATTGTATTGCACTGGGGTTGGACAATGAATCTGAAACAGTGTCTAATATACTGTTGGAGGTTGTTGCGCCTATCTGTGCTGACCATCTTGACCAAACGTCACTGATTTCACTTTCCATAAGTAAGAGCAGAGTGTGAATGGGAGACGTATCAGAGTTTAAAAGAGGACAAAGTGGTACACGTGTCTCGTCCTTGTGGTGTATAGTGAGCTACTGAATCCAGGATAATGTCTACAAACCACCACGAAGCACAAACCACATCCAACAGGAGTAACTGTTTACACAACAGGAAGCTGTGTGAAAGGGATGTCCATGTATTAATCTGTATTGTAGCCAAAAATAAAACCACAGCTGACCAACTCACCGTGGAATCAAACATGCACCAAAACTCCAACGGTTCCACCAAATCTGTTGGTCCGGGGCTCCACAGGGTCAATATTCATATTTGAGCTGCGTTAGCCAAACCTTTGGTCACTCGTTCCAATGTTCTGAAGCAGGTGAGAACCTGGCCAGCAGGAGCCACCTCTGATCCTCAGGTCTGTTTTGAGTGCACCAACTGGAACATGTTTAGGGAGGCTGCAACCAACGGGACTCCATCAACTCGAAGGGGTTCACGGCATCAGTGACCAGTTACTTTGGCAAGTGCATTATTACATGTCTGTCTCCTAGACCACGACCACATGCTCTAACCAGAAGCCGTGGAACACAGCAAAGGTTTGTGTGCTGTTGACGTATAGTGCTTCGAGTGGCTCGTCATGAGGCACATCAAGACCCAGCTCCCACCTTTACTGGACAACTTGCAGTTTGCATATTTTGTTGACTTCAGGAGAGCACAGAGGGTCTTTTCTAGACTGAACATCGATGGATTCTCCATGGAGATCATAAAGAGCACAAACATTTTTGGTGTTCATCTAACGGAGACCTTCTCCTGGTCACTCAACAACAACTCCATCACCAAGAAAGACCAGCAGTGTCTCTACATCGTAGGAAGGCTGACAAAACCCCATCTCCATCCCCCCATCCTGACCATGTTCTACAGAGGGAACATGGAGAGCATCCTGAGCAACTGTCTGGTTTTGGGAACTGCACCATCTTGGATCGCAAGACTCTGCAGTGGATAGTGAGTACAGCTGAGAAGATCATCAGAGTATCTCAATTCCTCTATCATGGACATTTACACCACACTCTGCAAGCTGGCAGCATTGTGAATGACCCCCCACACACACACACACACACACACGCACACTCACACACCCACACACACTCACACGCACATGCACACACACACACACACACACACACACACACACACATATACACACACACACACACACACTGTATTTTTGCACAATGTACTGTATAATATACAGTTTGTACACTGGTCATAACTATTTTGTGTGTCTATTCTATAGTGTTTTTATTGTCTGTTTGCACTATTTGCACTGTTTGCACTGTTTGGTTACACATGATGCACTTTATGTGGATACTAAATCTTACTTTAAGTCCTTAGATCTGGGTTGTTCTGTGTAGCTCCATATTCCTAGAGAAACGTTACATTTCATTATGTACTGCATCAGCTATATATGTTTTAAATAACAATAAAAGCTTCTTGTATTGTCTTGACTTGACTTGTCTTGACTTGACTTGACTTGACTTGACCCAATGCTGCTGCTCTGTAGGCTAAATCTCCGTTTCTTTTGATTGAAGGTTTGTGATGTAGGTGGCGCAGTTTTACAAAGTTCTCTGTCTTTTAGGTTATTAACAGGAAACAGAAAAATACTTTTTCAAATTTATTTTATATGTATAATTACAAGATTAATGTAAACAGAATTTATATAATCAAATTTATTCATTTATTATCATATACAGCAATTCTGCTGCTTTATATAGACTTTACTGACTCATACTGAGTTTTACATTTTTTCACTTTTTGGCAAATACATCTGGATACACAGATTTGCATGTTGCATTTAATTGATTATTTATAATAGTTTGGAAGATATAACAACAACAACAATATTAATAATATTAATAATAATAATAATAATAATAATAATAATAATAATAATAATAATAATAAAAAATTAATAACATTATTATTATTATTATTATTATTATTATTATTATTATTATTATTAATATTATAGCTTCTCCAGCACAGTTTCATATACATTCATATTCATTTCATATTACAGTTTCATATACATCACTTCGGAGTACACCAAATTGTCTGACAAGCAAAATTCACTTCTCTTCAATGCTGCATAAGTCAAAATGTCGAAATGAGATTTCTAAAAAAAAAAAAAAACAAGATTCATTTATAAAATATGTCTTAAATTGTACAGAGCAACAGATCATATTAAAGTGAGATTATATTAAATATAAATTATAAGTAGCAGTACATGAATGTAGAAGCAAATACAGTAAAAAGATGTAGATTCATGACTATAATCTAAAACGTACCTTCCTCCTTTCTGGAGAATTCACTATTGAGAAGAAAAAAATACTGTTAGTCATTTTTACAGAACTGAAATGATTATAATCTGATGACAAAAACACTTACTTTCATCACCTTTTCTTCTCCTCAGTATGAAACAAGTGAGACAGAAAATCAGAAGTGAGCACAAACCCAAAGCCGATCCCAAACCGATCACTGTCCATTTCACTGTCCAAGCACTGATCATTTCTGATTCTGATGCAATAGTAACATGATCACCTATAAACATTGATCAGGATTCACTTAGTAAAAGTCTGTAACTCAGTGTTGTTGAAGAAAACACAGTTAACATTTCACTACTTCACTATTATTTATCTTCCAGGTTGAACATGTTAACAGTCATCAGGAAAATATCACTACATTAAACCAGGAGCTTAAACATTCAGAATCAACTCAGAATCCTACCTTTAATTTGTAAATAAGTTCCATCTCCAAACACAATGTTGGATGTCTTCACTGCACAGTAGTACATGGCTTCATCAGACTGAATGGTGTTTAAAATTATAATATTGGAGCAGTTTGAAGATCTTTCTAATTGAAAACGAGACTTTTTGAATCCAGTGTGAAAAGCTTCTCCAGCAGTCTTATACACTGTGACTACAATCTGAGGTTTTTTATTGTTTGGTTGTTTAAACAAGTCTATTATTCCAACTACATTCTGAGAATCATAACAACACTGTAGAGTCGCCGAGTCTCCGATATTCACACTGAGCTCTTTATCAGGCTGATAAACTGGTGGCTTTGTAACAGATTGTGCAGTAACCCAGTGTCTACCAGGATGGACCATGTCTAGAACAACAGAAGTACATAAATTAAGGGATACATTTATTTTAAAAATCAATAATAAACACATGATTAAAGAAAAAATATTGAAATTCCTTCCATATACAACTTCATTTTCTTTTATTGTAATAAACCTGTTTTCAAAATACATCAAACTAGATGGAGATAATTTGCTCATATTACTTACACATGGTGCTGAAGATGAAAAGTAAAATCCAGAAACTGCTCATTGTTCATTTCTTATCAATTCTACAGTGTTTGTATCTCATTTATTAACAGAATGTGAATGCACTTGAAGCACGGTTTGATTTTATATTCATACTACAGGCGGTCTGTACTGAGCATGCTCAGAATATGACATGTGATTGGTTGTATTTAAAAGAAAGGGTACTTAACACAATCATGTGGTATTCTGACCTGCCTACATCTACACCACATTTTTTCATGTTTGTTTTGTGTTGTTGTACAGAGATATTATAATATAGATGATGTGATCAAATGATAAATGTGGTTTACTCGTACACTCACGTGTGTCTACACTAACATCTCACTGTTGTGTGTTTTTACTGCTCACTAATCTCATTATGTATAAATAAATGTTTATAAAGTAAACGT
>NC_083472.1:23148968-23151468 GCF_030014155.1 Tachysurus vachellii
ATTAGAAATGAGACTCATTATAAATAAAGCAGACACAGTGATATCTACAGAAAGAACAGAATTATCTGTAGAGTATATAATAGTGAAAACATCAGTATTTATTTGTACACATACCTGCATTGTTCCTGGAGAATCTTCAATAGAAGCATTTACTATGAATACAGAAACACACCAATTAGTGATTTTAATATAAATAAAAATAATTCTATTTATTGTCTGATGACAAAAACACTTACTTTTATCACCTTTTCTTCTCCTCAGTATGAAATAAGTGAGACAGAAAATCAGAAGTGCACACAAACCCAAAGCCGATCCCAAACCGATCACTGTCCGATGTAGAGATCTGATCATTTCTGATTCTGTTATTTCACCACATTATATTTAGATTAGTACAAAACACTGACATCTCACCTGTGTTGTGTTGTGTGTTGGTGTTAGTGTTGTTTCCATGCGGTGTTGGTTCACACACCACTGAATAATTACCCAGAGCTGCTTTAGATGTTTCTGATGCAATAGTAACATGATCACCTATAAACATTGATCAGGATTCACTTAGTAAAAGTCTGTAACTCAGTGTTGTTGAAGAAAACACAGTTAACATTTCACTACTTCACTATTATTTATCTTCCAGGTTGAACATGTTAACAGTCATCAGGAAAATATCACTACATTAAACCAGGAGCTTAAACATTCAGAATCAACTCAGAATCCTACCTTTAATTTGTAAATAAGTTCCATCTCCAAACACAATGTTGGATGTCTTCACTGCACAGTAGTACATGGCTTCATCAGACTGAGTGGTGTTTAAAATTATAATATTGGAGCAGTTTGAAGATCTTTCTAATTGAAAACGAGACTTTTTGAATCCAGTGTGAAAAGCTTCTCCAGCAGTCTTATACACTGTGACTACAATCTGAGGTTTTTTATTGTTTGGTTGTTTAAACAAGTCTATTATTCCAACTACATTCTGAGAATCATAACAACACTGTAGAGTCGCCGAGTCTCCGATATTCACATTGAGCTCTTTATCAGGCTGATAAACTGGTGGCTTTGTAACAGATTGTGCAGTAACCCAGTGTCTACCAGGATGGACTGTGTCTAGAACAACAGAAATACATAAATTAAGGGATAAATTTATTTTAAAAATCAATAATAAACACGTGATTAAAGAAAAAATATTGAAATTCCTTCCATATACAACTTCATTTTCTTTTATTGTAATAAACTTGTTTTCAAAATACATCAAACTAGATGGAGATAATTTGCTCATATTACTTACACATGGTGCTGAAGATGAAAAGTAAAATCCAGAAACTGCTCATTGTTCATTTCTTATCAATTCTACAGTGTTTGTATCTCATTTATTAACAGAATGTGAATGCACTTGAAGCACGGTTTGATTTTATATTCATACTACAGGCGGTCTGTACTGAGCATGCTCAGAATATGACATGTGATTGGTTGTATTTAAAAGAAAAGGGATGTAACACAGTCATGTGGTATTCTGATCTGCCTACATCTACACCACATTTTTCCATGTTTGTGTTGTGTTGTTGTACAGAGATATTATAATATAGATGATGTGATCAAATGATAAATGTGGTTTACTCGTACACTCACGTGTGTCTACACTAACATCTCACTGTTGTGTGTTTTTACTCCTCACTAATCTCATTATGTATAAATAAATGTTTATAAAGTAAACGTATATAAAGACTTGCACACAGATTTGACCCTGAACACATAACAGTCAGCGTCCTGGAATGAGGAAGTGTGTTGAGTTCTGATTGGACACGAAGCAGAAATATAACCTCAACATTGTTAGACATTTTATTGTATTCTACTTTATTGTAATTTTACTTAATTGTAATTCTACTCTAATTTCTATTGTATTTTATACATTTTAGCACTTATCTTGGTGACCAATTGTCTCTGAGCAGCTGATTATGAAATATATATCAGAAATATATATATATATATATATATATATATATATATATATATATATATATATATATATATATATATATATATATTACTTTCTGAGGTAAACATTATCAAAGACAAATGTGTGAATGGAACTTTAAATACATTTAAAAATGTATAAAGTCAAAAGAAAATAAAACAACAAAAAAATGTATAGTTAAATGATTTATTTATTTATTTATTTGTTTATTTGTTTGTTTGTTTATTTTAATTTTAGAGATATGGTGGCTCAGTGGTTGGACTACTGATCAGAATAAAGTGAGTTTAAACTGCAGGTCCACCAAGTTGCCCCTCATGGGCCCCTGAATAAGGCCCTTAACCTTTAATATTCGTTAATATTTATTTTTATATTCTATAAAAGTCATCACTTCAGATGTTTGATTTTATTTTTTCACTTTTATTAATTTCACATTTTACATATATTCAGAATATAAAAAACATATATCACTTTTTTGCAAATACATCTGGATACACAGATTTGCATGTCACATTTAATTGATTATTTATAATCATT
>NC_083472.1:23156468-23163968 GCF_030014155.1 Tachysurus vachellii
GTTGGTGTTAGTGTTGTTTCCATGCGGTGTTGGTTCACACACCACTGAATAATTACCCAGAGCTGCTTTAGATGTTTCTGATGCAATAGTAACATGATCACCTATAAACATTGATCAGGATTCACTTAGTAAAAGTCTGTAACTCAGTGTTGTTGAAGAAAACACAGTTAACATTTCACTACTTCACTATTATTTATCTTCCAGGTTGAACATGTTAACAGTCATCAGGAAAATATCACTACATTAAACCAGGAGCTTAAACATTCAGAATCAACTCAGAATCCTACCTTTAATTTGTAAATAAGTTCTATCTCCAAACTCAGTGTTGGATGTCTTCACTACACAGTAGTACATGGCTTCATCAGACTGAATGGTGTTTAAAATTATAATATTGAAGCAGTTTGAAGATCTTTCTATTCTAAAACGAGACTTTTGGAATCCAGTGTGAAAAATTTCACTACCGCTTTTATACTTTGTGACTACAATCTGAGGTTTTTTATTGTTTGGTTGTTTAAACAAGTCTATTATTCCAATCAAATTCTGAGAATCATAACAACACTGTAGAGTCGCAGAGTCTCCGATATTCACACTGAGCTCTTTATCAGGCTGATGAACTGGTGGCTTTGTTGGAGATTGTGCGGTAACCCAGTGTCTACCAGGATGGACTGCGTCTAGAACAACAAACACTCTAATTAGTTAATTAATGTAATTCAGATATCATTATATATATATATATATATATATATATATATATATATATATATATATATATATATATATATATATATATACGTATATATATATATATATATATATATATATATATATATATATATATATATATATATATACGTATATATATATATATACGTATATATATATATATATATATATATATATATATATATATATATATATATATATATATATATATATAAAAACAACAGTAATTGTAATAATTTGCTCATATTACTTACACATGGTGCTGAAGATGAAAAGTAAAATCCAGAAACTGCTCATTGTTCATTTCTTATCAATTCTACAGTGTTTGTATCTCATTTATTAACAGAATGTGAATGCACTTGAAGCACGGTTTGATTTTATATTCATACTACAGGCGGTCTGTACTGAGCACGCTCAGAATATGACATGTGATTGGTTGTATTTAAAAGAAAAGGGATGTAACACAATCATGTGGTATTCTGACCTGCCTACATCTACACCACATTTTTCCATGTTTGTGTTGTGTTGTTGTACAGAGATATTATAATATAGATGATGTGATCAAATGATAAATGTGGTTTACTTGTACACCCACGTGTGTCTACACTAACATCTCACTGTTGTGTGTTTTTACTCCTCACTAATCTCATTATGTATAAATAAACGTTTATAAAGTAAACATATATAAAGACTTGCACACAGATTTGACCCTGAACACATAACAGTCAGCGTCCTGGAATGAGGAAGTGTGTTGAGTTCTGATTGGACACGAAGAAGAAATATAACCTCAACATTGTTAGACATTTCATTGTATTCTACTTTATTGTAATTTTACTTAATTGTAATTCTACTCTAATTTCTATTGTATTTTATACATTTTAGCACTTATATATATTTATTTTTTACTATATATTTTATATATATATATATTTTTTAATATATATATTTTACTTTCTGAGGTAAACATTATCAAAGACAAATGTGTGAATGGAACTTTAAATACATTTAAAAAATTACTGTGATAAAGTCAAAACAAAATAAAACAACAAAAAAAAATGTATAGTTAAATGATTTATTTATTTATTTATTTGTTTGTTTGTTTGTTTGTTTATTTTAATTTTAGAGATGTGGTGGCTCAGTGGTTGGACTACTGATCAGAATATAGTGAGTTTAAACTGCAGGTCCACCAAGTTGCCCCTCATGGGCCCCTGAACAAGGCCCTTAACCTTTAATATTCGTTAATATTTATTTTTATATTCTATAAAAGTCATCACTTCAGATGTTTGATATTTTATTTTTTCACTTTTATTAATTTCACATTTTACATATATTCAAAATATAAAAAACATACATCACTTTTTTGCAAATACATCTGGATACACAGATTTGCATGTCGCATTTAATTGATTATTTATAATCATTTGGAAGATATAACAACAACAACAACAACAACAACAATTATTATCAGCTATTTTATATATTACAGTTTCATATACATCACTTCAGAGTACACCAAATTGTCTGACAAGCAAAATTCACTTCTCTTCAATGCTGCATAAGTCAAAGTGTCGAAATGAGAATTCTAAAAAAAAACAAAAAGATTCATTTATAAAATATGTCTTAAATTGTACAGAGCAACAGATCATATTAAAGTGAGATTATATTAAATATAAATTATAAGTAGCAGTACATGAATGTAGAAGCAAATACAGTAAAAGGATGTAGATTCATGACTATAATCTAAAACTTACCTTCCTCCTTTCTGTAGAATTCACTATTAAGAAGAAAAAAGAAAACTGTTAGTCATTTTTACAGAACTGAACTGATTATAATCTGATGACAAAAACACTTACTTTTATCACCTTTTCTTCTCCTCAGTATGAAATAAGTGAGACAGAAAATCAGAAGTGAGCACAAACCCAAAGCCGATCCCAAACCGATCACTGTCCGATGTAGAGATCTGATCATTAATCAATACTGTTATGAGCTCAAGCATTTATTATGATTTATAAAGCTATAAGAAATCTTACCTGTGTCGTGTGTCGGTGTTAGTGTTGTTTCCATGCGGTGTTGGTTCACACACCACTGAATTATCACACAGAGCTGCTTTAGATGTTTCTGCGTTAACACGCTCACCTACAAACGTTTATCACGACACGTCACTAAAAATGAAACCTGAATATCTTTGAATGTTGAGAATGTTGATGAAGAATAAATCGTTACAACATTTAATCAGTCCCATCATTCGTTTCAGTAGAAATCCTACCTTTCATTTGTAAACGAGTTCCATCAGTAGACACGAGTGCACAGTAATATGTGGCTTCCTCACACAGGGTGGTGTTTAAAATGGTCAAATTGAAGCAGTGTCCAAACTTTTTAATTTGAAAACGAGAATTTTGGAATTCTTTGTAAAACTTTTCTCCAGCTGTGTTAAAGAATCTGACTATAACCTGAGGCTGTTTTTCATTTTGTTGCTTAAACCAGATAACTTCTCCGTTTTCTATTCCTAAAACACAACACTGTAGAGTAGCCGAGGCTCCGATATTCACACTGAGCTTTTCTTCAGCCTGATAAACATCTGGATTTGGGGGGGGGTTTGTAGTAACACAACGTTTATCAGACTCGACTGTATCTAGAATAAATAATGCAATAATTAGGTAAAGAAAACAACAAACAAAATAGACATAATATTTCAGACATTTTAAAAGATTAGTGTTAGATTAACTAGCAGCAGTAATTAGTTTTAGAACTATAATTCAACCCTAAAAAATCATCCTAACGAGCTAATAAACAGAACAAAAATAAAAAAAATACTCACACATGGTCCTAAAGAGCAGAACTGAAATTCAGAATCGAGTCATTTTATGATTCCTTTATATCTCATTTATCAGCAGATTATGAATCTGACACATGGAAGGATTTCATTTATACTACAGCTGGTCTGTAATAAACACGCCCCAAAATATACTATGTGATTTGTTTTTTTTGTTTGCTTTAGATGTTTCTGATGCAATAGTAACATGATCACCTATAAACATTGATCAGGATTCACTTAGTAAAAGTCTGTAACTCAGTGTTGTTGAAGAAAACACAGTTAACATTTCACTACTTCACTATTATTTATCTTCCAGGTTGAACATGTTAACAGTCATCAGGAAAATATCACTACATTAAACCAGGAGCTTAAACATTCAGAATCAACTCAGAATCCTACCTTTAATATGTAAATAAGTTCCATCTCCAAACACAATGTTGGATGTCTTCACTGCACAGTAGTACATGGCTTCATCAGACTGAGTGGTGTTTAAAATAGTCATATTGAAGCAGTTTGAAAATCTTTCTATTCGAAAATGAGACTCTTGGAATCCATTGTGAAACGTTTCAATATTGCTTTTATACACTGTGACTACAATCTGAGGTTTTTTATTGTTTGGTTGTTTAAACAAGTCTATTATTCCAACTACATTCTGAGAATCATAACAACACTGTAGAGTCGCAGAGTCTCCGATATTCACACTGAGCTCTTTATCAGGCTGAAAAACTGGTGGCTTTGTTGGAGATTGTGCAGTAACCCAGTGTCTACCAGGATGGACTGTATCTAGAACAACAAATAAATTAATTAAGGGATAAATTTATTTTAAAAATCAATATTAAACACATGATTAAAGAAATAATATTGAAATTCTTTCCACATACAACTTTATTTTATTTTATTATAATAAACCTATTTTCTATACACATCAAACTAGATGGAGATAATTTGCTCATATTACTTACACATGGTGCTGAAGATGAAAAGTAAAATCCAGAAACTGCTCATTGTTCATTTCTTATCAATTCTACAGTGTTTGTATCTCATTTATTAACAGAATGTGAATGCACTTGAAGCACGGTTTGATTTTATATTCATACTACAGGCGGTCTGTACTGAGCATGCTCAGAATATGACATGTGATTGGTTGTATTTAAAAGAAAAGGCATGTAACACAGTCATGTGGTATTCTGACCTGCCTACATCTACACCACATTTTTTAATATTTGTGTTGTTTTGCTGTACAGAGATATTATAATATAGATGATGCGATCAAATGATAAATGTGGTTTACTCGTACACTCACGTGTGTCTACACTAACATCTCACTGTTGTGTGTTTTTACTGCTCACTAATCTCATTATGTATAAATAAATGTTTATAAAGTAAACTTGTATAAAGACTTGCACACAGATTTGACCCTGAACACATAACAGTCAGCGTCCTGGAATGAGGAAGTGTGTTGAATTTTGATTGGACACGAAACACAAATATAACCTCAACATTGTTAGACATTTTATTGTATTCTACTTTATTGTAATTTTACTTAATTGTAATTCTACTCTAATTTCTATTGTATTTTATACATTTTAGCACTTATCTTGGTGACCAATTGTCTCTGAGCAGCTGATTATGAAACAGCTAAAAAACAGCTGATCTGTAATAAACACACCCCGATATATACCATGTGATTTTGTCTATTTGTAATAAATGGAAATAAAGAAAACCACACAGAGTTTTCATTCAACCACAGCTCTCCTGCTTCAGCTGAAGTGGTTTGTGTGTCTTCTTACGTCTAACGGAAAACTTGATAAGTTTATTATATATATATATGTATGCACACACACACACACACACACACACACACACACACACACACACACACACACACACACAGAGAGAGAGAGAGTTTTAGTTTATTTATTTGTTTAACACAATTAACTCTCTGTGTATCTTCACTCGAGTTTCAGCACCATGGACAGTGATAACTAACTAACCGGGAGCTAAAAAAGATTTGTCTCAAAGGCTGTGATCAAAAAGTAAAGTGTCTGGGAGCCTATAAAATAAAATGAAATAAAATAAAATACAATAAAATAAAATAAAATAAAATAAAATAAAATAAAATTAAATTAAATTAAATTAAATTAAATTAAATTAAATAAATAAATAGATAAATTAATTAATTAAAATAAAATAATAAAATAAAATGTCAGATTTAAGGTCAGAAGCATGATATCTGATGATACTGGCAATTTGATCTACAATGGGTCATAGTTTTTTAAGCAAACTCCCTGCCAGCTCAAAAGTTCAACGCTCCTCCCCACACTTACGTCTGCTTAAAGAAATAAACAAACAGCAACAACAACAACAACAAAAAATAATAGAATAAAGATTCTACTTTTCAATCAAATTGTTGTCAAAGGATGAAAAGAAGCATTCACATTGGTGATCTCTACTCAAATTCACCTTCGATATCAATATCTTCATCCTCCTCAACATCAGAGTCTGGTCTCACTGATGCTTTTATAAATGAATGAACACAAGCACTGAATGAACAAAACCAACATCTAGTGAAAAATTTCCAGGAGACTGGAGCTTATTATAACAGCAGAGATAGATACAGTAAATTTGCATTAATGACCATTTGAAATGGGCAAATATGAGTGTCCATATGTTTTGGTGTAGTTGTATGTAGTTAGTGTATGATTTGAATTTTCCTCATTAAATGTAACATCCACAAAAATTAAGGCTTCTATATTTATTTGTTTTATCTGTAGTATGAGGGGCACGGTGGATTAGTGGTTAGCATGTTTGCCTCACACCTCCAGGGATGGGGGTTCGATTCCCGCCTCCGCCTTGTGTGTGTGGAGTTTGCATGTTCTCCCCGTGCCTCGGGGGTTTCCTCTGGGTACTCTGGTTTCCTCCCCCGGTCCAAAGACATGCATGGTAGGTTGATTGGCATCTCTGGAAAAATTGTCCGTAGTGTGTGATTGCATGAGTGAATGAGAGTGTGTGTGTGTGTGCCCTGTGATGGGTTGGCACTCCGTCCAGGGTGTATCCTGCCTTGATGCCCGATGACGCCTGAGATGGGCACAGGCTCCCCGTGACCCGAGGTAGTTCGGATAAGCGGTAGAAAATGAATGAATGAATGAATCTGTAGTATGTGGTCTTGGTATTTTTTTTTTCAAAACTGAAAGAGTTAACAAGGCAAAAGAAGTCATTCTGGGTCACTAGATGGAGCCAGTGAGGTGTGACAGGTTTAAAACTTTGGCATGGAAAAGATTAAAGTTAAAGAATTAATTGGAAATGAAGAAGAATTATGTAATTAGAGAAAACTATTAAAGAATCAACATTAACTGATTAAAGAAAAAAAAAACAGTGTGAGTGTCTTTACCTGCATAGACCTCATGATGAAGGGAGAACGTAGGGGATTATTTAGGGTGACTTTGGGTTTGGTCTGTGGTTACAGGGCGGTGCTGTGGCTTTAAGTCACATCAAGACATGTTCTTTTTATGGCTTTTCAGTATTTCAGTAAGATAAATTCTTATGTGGTCTGTAGATATAAATAAAACACATTGACACAAAGCAACTTTGACTCTGATGAGAGACAAAATGAAAAGCTTTTGATCTGGTGAATTATATGAAGCTCCGCCCATCAGTCTCTTCTCAGGAAGTTCAGTGCAGGTTGTGTTGAGCTGCTGCTGGATCTCGGTTTGACACGTGGACGAGGACGAAGACTTTTAGCAGATGTATTTAATATATACGCTGCAGTAAGTAAGACTCTCAGCAGAATATGGCTGCTGGCTGGTGGGTGGGAAATTGCAGGTGACCAAACTGAGCACAAAACAAACAAACAAACAAACAAACAAACAAACAAACAAACAAATAAATAAATAAAATCCCAGATAGCAGCATCGTATCATTCCCTTTTAAAAAGAATGTTGAGTATTCTCCCTTGTTTTTCC
>NC_083472.1:23166468-23196468 GCF_030014155.1 Tachysurus vachellii
ATGGAACACTGCAGTGTGTAAAAGGGTGTAGAGACAAAGAGAGATACAAAACCACTAAACACACCACACCTCAACACACACACACACACACACACTTACTAAGATAACTTACTAAGATAAAGGTCAGCTTGCTGATAATTCTAAGAAAATGAATGCAAATGATTCTGCATTTAGTGCAGTGTGTACATTCATCCTGATGCATTTAGATTATAATTCTAAGCATAATTGTATACAGATAAAATATTAGGAAGTATTTTATTTGTCTATAAACACTCAGATTCTCTGATCATCTGATTCAGAAAAGCTCATTTCCTGAAAGAAAAAAATAATCACGTGATATTTTATAATTATAAAATGGATTAGAGATTGAGATAAAAAACTAAAAGTGAGAGTGTAAATGCATGAGAGAGAGAGAGAGAGAGAGAGAGAGAGAGAGAGAGAGAGAGAGAGAGAGAGAGAGAGAGAGAGAGAGAGAAAATGTGATTGGTTAGTGTCACAGTGTAGTGAAGGAGGATCTGCATTAAAACTCCACCCACATCCACACTGACCTCCATTATATGTTCATGAACATTATTCAGATAAAAAATGTTTAGATCATTTAAATCATGGTTCCAGTTTATACTGGTTCTGACTGAGAGAGGTCCATTGCTCAAGGAAGCTTCTTAAGATTTTTGGGGGGAAATTAATGACTCATATCTGCAATGCAAGGGGAACTAGAGGGAACACTTTCTGATCGAGCAACACAACAAGGACTATAAAGGCCAAAGTTGGTGTCTGGAAGAACTTTTGTGGCCTTCACAGAGACCACTGATCTGAGGACCAAGACCAAACCTCACTAATGTGTGAACTTGTGGTTGAATGATCAGAAATACCCACAGCCATGTTCCAACATCACATGAAATCCTTTTCAGAAGAGTAGAGGACCAACTCCACCTTACTGAACGCATATGTGTGTTGGATATATAGTGTAGAAGCCCTGAAAGCTTTTTCGTTTCTTCAGTAAGTTTAAAGTATGAGCAGGAGCTTGTGTATATCATTGTAGGATCTGGATCTGTGCAGTAGCTTCTGGAGCTCAGGTTGACCTCAAGGTCATACACAATACGAACTCTAGTATGATGTGATTGACATAAACAGGGAAGTGTTTCATTACCCAGGACCGATGAGGGATGTTGTAGCCTAGTGCTTAAGGTGATGTGCAACCAATCAGAAGGTTGAGAGCTTAAATCCCAGCTCCACCATACTGCCACTGCTGGGCCCCTGAGCAAGGCCCTTAACCCTCAATTGCTCACCTGTAGAAAATTAGATCAAGTGTCAGTTGCTTTGGATAAAGGCATCTGCCAAATGCCGTAAATGACCAACGGATTGTTCCTGTAACTGAGAGAAACCTTTAATATCCATTCAAATCATTCATTCATTCATCTTCTACCGCTTATCCGAACTACCTCAGGCTATACTAGGCTACCTCAGGCTACCTATCTCAGGCGTCATTGGGCATCAAGGCAGGATACACCCTGGACGGAGTGCCAACCCATCGCAGGGCACACACACACACTCTCATTCACTCATGCAATCACACACTACGGACAATTTTCCAGAGATGCCAATCAACCTACCATGCATGTCTTTGGACCGGGGGAGGAAACCGGAGTACCCGGAGGAAACCCCCGAGGCACGGGGAGAACATACAAACTCCACACACACAAGGCGGAGGCGGGAATCGAACCCCGACCCTGGAGGTGTGAGGCGACTAACCACTAAGCCACCGTGCCCCCCTCCATTCAAATCATTTTGATTTAATTTGCCAATTTTTTAGTTCAATTTTTATTTACTTAACCCCACACAATTCAGTTTAAACTGATAACCTGATCTAATAATTCAGAACTATTTTAGTCTTTTAAAGTATGCAGTTCTTACCTTGTCGATTTAATTACACGAAATTGCTTGGAAACAAACACAGATAACAGTTCAGCTACAGTACGTTTCCTGTCCCATTTATTTTCTTTTACTTCACAGATTTCATAGATTTGTTGTCTTTCACCACAGACATCCTAAAAATAGAATTGCGACACAAAAGGAAATTTAGGTTGACGCAGGTGACTTGAAACAGCCAGTCAGAAGAAGCCACTATTACTTAAGACTTGACACTTTCATCATTTGGCCACTTTTTTAGCAGCTCGAGTGTTATTTCACCACTGAAGATGACACCGTTGTGGATTGTTATCTTATCTCTGAACACAATTAGTAAGTGTTTAAGGAATTTGATTACATTTTATTTACATCTTGTAATTCCTAGTAATTCTCATATTATCAATATAATTATTGATTGATTGGAACAAATGTGATTGATTTTCTAGCTCCGGTCCAAACCGTGGATTTTTCCAGACCATCGTTTCTCTCAGTAGAACCCGGAGAACGTGTTACTCTTAACTGCCCGTTTGGACCCATTCAAACATCTGTGTTCTGGCACAAACAAAAATTTGGAGAAATGCCTCAAAAAATAGGAAAAAGATTAGCGTATAAGGAGTTTGAAATGTCTCTGGAGTTCAAGATGTCAGGATTTATTATGGAACTAACAAACGGAGAGAACATTTCTCTGACGATTTCACATGTAAGAAAAGAAGACGAAGGATTTTACTACTGTGGAAAAAGTTTCATGGACGATTTTACATTATCCAGTGGAACGTTTTTGGCTGTAACAGGTAAATCTCTACTGTTTGTTCAGTTCACACAGCAAGACAAGACTTTACGAACAACCTGTTAACAAGTTTTGATTAATTAATTCATTATATTATTTAATTGCTGTACTGTATAATTTTTGGCACATGGTTAAAATAGAGCTTAAATGTAAATAAATAAATAAATAAATAAATAAATAAATAAATAAATAAACAGTAAACACTCAAGTTAACAAAAAAAAAAGGATAAATTTATGGTTTTATTATTTTTTTTTTATTATTTCACATGTTCTAAGAGCTAGACTATGCAAAATTTTGCTAACTTTGCTTAAATTTTCAATGCAAAATATGCTACGCAATCACATCAATTTTTAATCAAAGACTAAAAGAGTGAAATAAGAAAATAACAAATATAATAACAGAATAAATTAAAGAACAATGAATATTTATGTGAAATAGAAAATAAGTTAAAAATCTCTCTTACTGAATAAAAAAAAAACAACACATTTTAAAAACAAAGAGCATTTAACGAGGTTTAACGAGGTTTTGATTTTTTTTTTTTTACTTACATTTTCAATTCCACAACTCACATATTACTCATTTTGTTTCATATAAATCATAATTTACCACTAAGTTTGTAATAAATGATTCGGTATGTTTTTAATGTTAATTTTTCAGATTTGTGGTCGTTCACTGAATCCCTGAGTGCTGTTTGAGGAACTACCAGAAAAAGCTTCATGTCTGAACCTTTGATTTCGCCACTTGTTTTAAATGTGGCTTGTTAAAGTTAAATGTGACTCCAAAGATATACAATATAAACAGCATAACATTTTTTAAAATGTAAATATATAATATGTAATATATGTAAATATTTCCAGCATTTCAACATGTATGGGGTGTAACAGGCCCCCAAACGTAGATATGTGCTTAATAAAATGTACAGTATTCAGAGTTAATCCATATGATTGACATTAGATGCATCAGCATTATAATGCATGATAATAATAATGACTGGAACTGAAGATATCCAGTACAGCATGTCTATATCACTCTGTCTATATCACACTGAACAGATACTGAAGATGTAAAAGTGAGTGTGTGGCAACACAGCGTGTTGGACTCGGTTCCTGCAGGAGCCTCAGTGACTCTGCAGTGCTCGGTTCTCTCTGAGAGCAGAGCAGCAGAACTCCAAGTGCTCTGGTTCAGAGCTGCTCCACCACAATCCCATCCTCAAATCATTTACACTCATCACAACAGCAGCCGTCAGTGTAAGAGCGACTCTTCTACACACACCTGTGTGTACAACTTCTCCAAGAACATCCTCAGCCTCAATGATACTGGAACTTATTACTGCGCTGTGCTCCTGTGCGGGAAGATCATCTTCGGGGACGGGACACGAATACAGATGGGTGAGAACGCTGAGTAAATATTTGTGTTTTATATTCAATAAATGTTTTGGTTTATTATTTATATAAATTTATATCTACATTAAATGTCGATATATGATTTTTTTTTTTTTTTTACAGATTCAGTAAAATCTGAGGATCATGTAGTGATGTATCTTGCTGTAGCTTTGGGAGTGTGTGTAGTTTTGATCTTTGCCCATATCGTAACCTGTACATGGAGAAACTGCAAGGTTTTCACTGGTGAGTCTTCAATATCGTGAGGTATTTTATATCACAAACAGTTCTTATATGACCTCAGTCCACTCACTCACTCACTCATTTTCTACCGCTTATCCGAACTACCTCGGGTCACGGGGAGCCTGTGCCTATCTCAGAAGTCATCGGGCATCAAGGCAGGATACACCCTGGATGGAGTGCCAACCCATCACAGGGCACACACACACTCTCATTCACTCACGCAATCACACACTACGGACAATTTTCCAGAGATGCCAATCAACCTACCTTGCATGTCTTTGGACCGGGGGAGGAAACCGGAGTACCCGGAGGAAACCCCCGAGGCACGGGGAGAACATGCAAACTCCACACACACAAGGTGGAGGCGGGAATCGAAACCCCAACCCTGGAGGTGTGAGGTCAACGTGCTAACCACTAAGCCACCGTGCCCCCGACCTCAGTCCAGTTCCAGTAAAATACACCAACACACTGATTGTCTACCAGCTTTATAGTCGTTTAATTTGTACTTCATTTAACTTAACAATGTGAGTAATAAAACTGCACATTAATCGTCATAAAAAAATCTGGATCTAAATGTAAAAATATTCTTTCTCTTTGCAGCGAGATCTGAAGATACAATAATAAAAAAAGCAGCAAATCAGGTAACTATTGCTGAGCCGACACACTATTAGAGTCCGCGGCAACAAAGATTTATTCGAGGATTACGGATTTATTTTATTGTTTCATTAATTAAAACAATTCAGTAATAGTAGATCTGATTTATCTTGTCTTTATCTAAACCTTGTGATATTCAGATTGACTTGACTTGATCATTTAAATATCTCTCGTTTGAAATAAATAAATAAATCACTCTTATTTGCTCCCACAGAACCTTGACGCCATGGAGCTGAGTTTTGCTGCCTCCCACGTCAATAAAAGACGAAGAAAGACAGAACGAGCTGAAGATAACGTGTATACTGAAGTGATTTACTCTTCTGTTTCTTAGATCTTATGTTCTCCTCATGTTCTTCCAGGTTTCCTCCAGGTTCCTCGGTTTTCTCTGATCTACCAAAAACGTGGTAGTAGTTGAACTGGTGAAGATAAACTGTCTGTAGTTGTGTGTGAGTGTCTGAATACTGTATGTGTGTTCATGGTGTCTTTTAAAAGACTGTAATAATAAATAAATAAAACCAAATGCAAAGAATTGCATAAAAATGCAATGAATTTCCACAATTTTTTAATGATCACCAAGTTGAACGATTTCTGTGATTTTTGCCTTTTATACACACAATGCACATCACTTAACATGTTTGCTACAGTATTTTTATCTGATTTATTCTATAACAACATTTCCATCTGAGGATGAAGGAAATCTGGCTAAATGTTTGGCAATCTGGTAGAAATTTTTAGTTTAGTATGTGAAGTGAAAAGTTATACACTTTACTGGTATCTCTGGTAAAAGATCAATCAGGCCCACATACTGTTTTGTGGTTTATTTTGATCCTGCAGTATTGTTTGAATTGTCAATGCAGCAAGTTAACCACAAGTTCTGACACACACCAAAGTGATATAGACAACACACACACTTCTAAACTGCGTTAAATGCCAAAAAAATAAAAATATGTTTTAAGACTAGATTTAAACACAGACAGTGCTGGGACCAGCCTCACTGACAATGGCAATGAATTCCAGAACTTCTGAGCAGCTATTGCAAATGCTCGATCACCCCTATGCTTCATCCTTGCTCTAGGCACAACCGAGAGCAAGTTATCTGCAGAACTAAGAGACCTTGACGGAGCATATGGTTTAATAAGGTCAGAAAGTCTGTTGAAGGATTTATAAACAAACACCAAAACAATAAAATCAATCCTACAATGCACCGGAAGCCAGTAAAGAGAGGCTTGTATATGAGACATATGATCATGAGAGAGAAGTATCAATGACTGTCGGGAGCTTGAGGAGAAGTATCTGTGACAGTGAAGAGCTTGGGTGGGGGTATCCATGATTGTGGGGAGTTTGGTAAGAAGTATCCATTACTGTGGGGAGCTTGTGTAAAAGTATTTGTGACTGTGATTGTAACCTGGGATCCAAGAATCCATGACTGTGGTGAGCTAGGGTAGAAGTATCTGTGAGTGTGGGAAGCTTGGGTGGAAGTGTCCATGACTCTGGGAAGTCCATGACTCACAGAAGTTTCTGTGACTGTGAGAACCTTGGGTAGAAGTATCTGTGAATCTGGGAAGCTTGGGTAGAAGTATTCGTGGCTGTGAGGATCTTGGATATAATTATCCATGAATGTGAGGAGCTAGGTTAGAAGTATCCGTGAATGTGAGGTGCTAGGATAGACGTATCTGTGAATGTGAGGAGCTAGGATAGACATATCTGTGAATGTGAGGAGCTAGGATAGACGTATCCGTGACTTTTGTTAGCTTGGGCAGAAGTATTAGTGACTGTGGAGAGCTTTGGTAGAAGTATGTCTGACTGTGAGGAGCTTGGGGAGACGTATCTGTGAGTGTGGAAAGCTTGAGTGGAAGTATCTGGGAAGCTTGGTTAGAAGTATCCGTGACTGAGAGAAGCTTGGGTAGAAGTTTCTGTGACTGTGAGGAGCTTCGGTAGAAGTATCCATGACTTTTAGGAGCTTGTGTAGAAGTAGCCATGATTGTGGGGAGCTTTGGCAGAAGTATTAGTGACTGTGGAAAGCTTTGGTAGAAGTCTGTGAATCTGGGAAGCTTGGGTAGAAGTATCCTTTAATTTTAAAGTATATAAATACACACACACACACACACACACACACACACATGTATATATATGTATATACATTCAACAAGTCAAAATAAAAACATGTTTTGTCTAAAGACTAAATTATTCACACAACAGCTAAAGCTGGTGAAGGACACACACACACACACACACACACACACACACACACACACACACACACACACATATATATATATATATATATATATATATATATATATATATATATATATAGTATACAGTATATATTCTATCTACAACCTTTCTCGAAACCTTTATTTATATTTTTATTTAGTCCTGATTTAGTTACATCTCATTGGGCCCCCAGACCTAACAATAGACATACATTTTTTTCTGTGATGTAACTCGTGACTTGAAGCAGCCAATAAGATAAAAGTCTGAGGAGCAAAACACTCAGTCCTTTTGTCATTTGACCACTTTTCAGCAGCTCAACCTGAGTGTTCTTTTATTCTGAAGATGGTTCCAGTCTGGATAATTGCTATAACTTTATACATGATGTGTAAGTTGTATTTATTTATTTTTTATTTATTATTTATGACATATTTATGTAGTATAAATAAGACTATAATATTTATAACTAAAAGTTACAAGTATTCAAGAATATTTTTTATAATTTTTTGTTTTGGCATTAGTTCAACTTTTATTTTACATTTAAATTTACTCCTAATACTGTAATAATGTAATACAAAATGCAAAGGAGGCCAATAGAATTAATGTAGATTTTTTTTTTTTTTAGACAATGATTTCTTTCCTCTTTATCTGTCATATGAAATAAATGACTAAACAGTAGATTAAACCGGTAAAGTAATTATTTTCCCAACATAAAAAAAGAATACGGGGCACGGTGGCTTAGTGGTTAGCACGTTTGCCTCACACCTCCAGGGTTGGGGGTTCGATTCCCGCCTCCACCTTGTGTGTGTGGAGTTGCCTCGGGGGTTTCCTCTGGGTACTCCGGTTTCCTCCCCCGGTCCAAAGACATGCTTGGTAGGTTGATTGGCATCTCTGGAAAATTGTCCGTAGTGTGTGATTGCGTGAGTGAATGAGAGTGTGTGTGTGTGTGCCCTGTGATGGGTTGGCACTCCGTCCAGGGTGTATCCTGCCTTGATGCCCGATGACGCCTGAGATAGGCACAGGCTCCCCGTGACCCGAGGTAGTTCGGATAAGCGGTAGAAAATGAATGAATGAAAAAAAGAATTCCAATTAAACTGAATTTCTAGGTAAACTTTAACTTTCTGCAATTAATTACTTACTCAGACGTTATGTCTAAAAGAATATCTTTCATCTAAATGCTGATGTTTTTATTTTCTTTTAAATGTTTGTAATGTTATTGGTTTTGTCTTGAGACTGAATGTTTTTTTTTCCTATTTGTTTTTATTTTTTTATTTTATTTTCTAGGTCCTGCCCGATCGGTGGATTTTTTCCGTCCATCATTCGTCTCAGTGAGATCTGGAGAATGTATTAGCTTTATCTGCCCATTCGGACACAATCAGAGGACTGAAAGTGTGATTTGGTACAAACAAAGTGTCGGAGAGATGCCTCGAAAAATCGGAGAAAGAATAGTATATAAGGAGTTAAAATTTTCCCCAGAGTTCAAGAATTCAGGCTTTAATATGGAGACGACTGATAACGGCATTTCTCTGACAATTCCAAATATAAAAAAAGATCATGAAGGACTTTACTACTGTGGGAAATTATTTACATTGGAGAACGTTACGCTGTCTAATGGAACGTTCTTGGCTGTGTCAGGTAATTTACTTACATTTAATGTCTTCCTATAGTAATAATAGTGATTAAACTGTAATTAAACATAAGAAACTCCCATTTTATGAAGCTTAAATATTCCTATGGTCAGTTTACATATTTAACTGATTAAATTTTGAATTGATTCGAAATGATTTTCAATTCGGTTTTAATTAAAGAATTGTTATATAAAACGTTATTTTATTGAAAACTATACTGAGACTTAAATAAAAAGACTATAGTGACTATTTTGGACCAAAGTAGATTAGAAAATGTTTCTCACATAAAAAAACATTTTGGCATTGGTTCAGAACAGATATGCTGGTACTTTGTGGCTACTTCGACATTTTAAATTTAGGAAAGCATTAATCATGCTATAAACGCCACTCCAGAGCTCCCAGGGTTCTGAGTTTCTTTCTGGATCCACGTACCTGATCCATCCTGATGCTCTGCCCATGGTTGTTGGAGTCTCGTCTCTTGGGGGTCACTCATGCTGGAGATAGATCTGCATGGACAAACCGTGACCCATGGGATTGCTGTTGATTCGGAGACACTGTCTCTGAACTGCCGTTGCGTCAGTCAGCTTTGTGCTCGAGTTTTCATCAGGGAACCTTTAAAGAATTATTAAGTCTTTAATGAACTTAGAAATGACTCTGACCTGTTAGTTCCTCAGGAGTTTTTAGTTACACAATGCCACTGGATTATAAACTGTTGTATTAATGACATTATTAACATTGACATTATAAACTGTACTGTACAGTGTCACCCAAATGAGGTTGAGGTTCACTTCTGAGTCTGGATCCACTCAAGTTTTCTTCCTCGTATCATCTCAGGGAAATTTTCCTAACAACCGTCACTTCAGACTTGATTGTTACAGATAGATGTTAATGATAAATAGTGTTGAGTACATGACCATCTTTTATTTCTATATCACACTGATCAGATGACAGAGATGTAAAAGTGAGTGTGTGGCAGCGCGGCGTGTTGGACTCGGTGCAGGAGCCTCAGTGACTCTGCAGTGCTCGGTTCTCTCTGAGAGCAGAGCAGCAGAACTCCAAGTGCTCTGGTTCAGAGCTGCTCCACCACAATCCCATCCTCAAATCATTTACACTCATCACAACAGCAGCCGTCAGTGTGAGAGCGACTCTTCTACACACACCTGTGTGTACAACTTCTCCAAGAACATCCTCAGCCTCAGTGATACTGGAACTTACTACTGCGCTGTGCTCCTGTGTGGGAAGATCATCTTGGGGAACGGGACACCGGTACAGATGGAGAACTTTGGTTGGTGAACAATTTGTGTATATTATTTGGGGTTTATAGATACAGACACCAAGAAAAACTTTCATATTTGTCATTGTTATGTGATGTGACACGCTATGCTTTTTTTCTTGCTGATCATATTCCGTGTTCATATGCAGACAATAATTTGATGATTTTTTTGTGTCTTAAAGCAGCGTCTTATAATCCTGTAGTGATGTGTCTGGGAACAGCGCTGGTAATGTGCGGGATTCTGATTTCTGTTCAAACTGTTTTACTCTGTAAAAGAAAAAACGGTCCACAACACAGAGGTGCGTGTTTAATATAACAGCGTACATTTATTTTTAATACCTACAGCGTATAAAAATGACCTCAGCACTTATTTACCCTTCAGATTTACCGCATATTATTATTAGATTCGGGTTCGTCGTGTTCAAATAGAATCAGGAAAACGTTAGCAGTGTCAGATCTTTGTGCAGAATGAATCAGACTCGTTATAGAAGAGAATCCTCATTACATTCACTCTTTTTTCACAGAGAGAATTCAGCATGATGCCGTGATAAACACTGACGAGACGAACGCTCAGGTACTAGTTCACGTCTACAGGGAATTTTTATTCTCATAACCTTACACTTTATTAGTTTAAGATTAAGTCTATTATTTACATTCAATAATTTCTGCAATTTGTCTTATTAAATTATATTATTTATTTGAATTCACCCCCTAGTCAAGAAAATTGATATATAAATAAAAAAATATTATTTTATAATTTAGTTCTTATTTTATGTTTATTTCTACAGGTTGATGATGCTGTAGAGCTGAATTACGCTGCCTTACATTTTAATGAAAGGAAAATTAAAAGAGTGAGAGGAAATCGAGGTCCATCTCAAGACAGTGTTTACACTGAAGTGAAATATTCCACCATTTCACACTTAAAATAATCTTTAATCTTTTATTGTGTCTGAAATTGTTTGATCTGTTTTAATGTATTTGTACATAAGAACACTGTGGTGAATCATCTGAGTTGTTTTATTAAAATATATATTAAATATAGACTGCCGACTGTTGTGCTAATCATCTTCGTCCGTTAATGAATCATTTTCATCCTGGTGGGCGTGGTCTCTTCTTGGGTAACTCCGCCCACATCGTCAGGGCACGGGGGAATCACTGAATAGTTTGATGAAGATGAAAATGATCTAAATGGTATACTATGGCCTTCATACTCATTACAACTCAACCTGAATCATCTAAGTGATGTGTTAGGGATCATCATCATCATCATCATCATCATCAGTCAGTTTTGTGTTAAATTTATGTCTAAGTTGAAGGAACGGCTCACTGCTGCCTAGGAGGATCTCAGCAAGCCTTCCATCAGACATCATTCATTTCCATACACCAATCAGCCATAACATGGAAACCACCTGGTTAATTTTGTCTATGTTCCCAGTGTGCTACAAAACTCACTCATCCAGGCACCAAGACATTCAGAGCTGATTCTTTAATTCCTTTAAGTTGTGAGTTGGAGCCTTCATGGATCAGGCTTTTTTTTAATCAGCGCATCTCAGATTCTTGATCAGATTCAGAGCCAGTTCAACAGCTTAAACCTTTTGTCATATTCCTCAAAACGTTTCCTTTTTGCGCCTCTGTTCTGGAGATCCTTCGGCCCGGTTATTTAGCTATCGCACTTAGGATCTGGTCAAAGTCACACAGATATTTATTTATTCTTGCTTCCAAAATATTAACTTTAAGAATTTGCTGCCTAATATATCCCACCCATTTACATATTAATATATCCCACCCCTTTACAGGTTATACTAGAATGAGATAATCAGTGTTATTTTATTCACTCCACCTGTCATTGGTTTTAATGCTGTGGCTGATTCATGATTTAATGCTATTCTTCTGCTTGCTTTTTAAGTTTCGTAGTCATTTCATTTATTATTATTATTCTTTACACTCATCAGATATACAGTATATCTAGAGTAAATCTTACATGTATTGGATTTTTCTTTGCATGTCTGAAGCATGTAGGAGGAGTCTGTGGTTTAATCTTGAGGCAGGGGAAGTCTTAAGTAACCTACTTTCCTCTTCTAGGAGACCAGAAACAAGAACAACTTTCACATAAAAGAAACCACACTAAAAGTTCTCTCGGCTCTCATGAATTTCATCCTTTTCTTTTCTTTTCTTTTTTTTTGTTAACAGTCAGAACTAAGCGTATTTAAAAATACAACTTCTCCAATGACAAAGAAACAAATAAAAAACAGTAACTTGTTCTGTTCTGAAAAAAAAAAAAAAAAACGTCGTCTCAAGATAAATCACTTAACATAAACAAATAGATGAATAATTTTATTTACGGGATCTAAAACGTTTGCGTTAATCATTAAAGCGAAATGATGACAATTCTAACCTGAGGTTTTACTTTTCCTTTTCTTTATTAGAGCTTGCGTTCAACTTCTCTACCATCACTTCTGTATTTAGTTTCAACTCTTTTGTCATTTCTGTGCGATTTTGCTTCGGTAACATAGATAAAAACACATTTCTCTGACGTTCACAGAAAAGTTGAAACACAAAAGTTGTAAAGTGTGTAAAATAACACCACTTCTACCTGAATATTTTTTTTTTACCCACCACAAACTTCTGGTAGTCAAAACATGTTCCAAAAATAGAAGCATGTAAACCAGAAGGAACTATAAAGAGGACTTGTGACTTGTAACTCAGACGAACAGATGAAAATCTCCAGTACACAATACAAGCTGTGTATCATTTCACCTCTGAAGATGACTCCAGTCTGGATGATTCTTTTATTTCTCAACGCGATAAGTAAGTTTTAAACAGATTACAGATACTCGTGTTCGTCCTACTGTTTCATCCGTTATATATATTTTTGTATTATTTCAAATTTTTTATTTATTTTCAGCTTCATCTCAAGCTGTGGATTTTTCCAGACCGTCGTTTCTCTCAGTGAAATCTGGACAACGTGTTGCTCTTAAATGCCCGTTTGGAGACATTCCTAAGGCTGAAAGTGTGGTTTGGTACAGACAAATATTTGGAAAAATGCCTCAAATAGTGGGAGAAAAATCAGCGTATAAGAATATAAACATTTCTCCCGTGTTCAAGACTTCAGGATTTAAAATAGAGGAGACTGATAACGGCATTTCTCTGACAATTCAACACATAAAGAAAGAAGACGGAGGACTTTACTACTGTGGAAGATTTAGCTGGGAGAATTTTACATTATCTAGTGGAACGTTCCTGGATGTAAAAGGTAATTAAACAAATTAAATCTGTTTATAAAGAATATATATATATCTACTGTATCTAACTCATTTGGGCTCATTTTAGAATTTTCTGGTGAACAGCATTGATTTTAGAAATGAGGGATATTAGTGGATCTTACTGAAGAAATGTTTTTTATGACATTATTGAATCTTTTTAGTATTATAGATGTATATTAATACTGATTCAAATTACTGATAAGGCTGAATTACCAATAATACATTAATACAAATTAATATATGTTTATATATTATAAAAAAATATATATGTTTTTTATGACATTAAAAATAATTCTTTTTTTAAAATATTTTCATATATTTGTGTGCATGAATACGTACACACACAGACTGTGAGAGAGAGAGAGATACACACAGACTATATATATATATATATATATATATATATATATATATATATATATATATATATATATATATATATAGTCTGTGTGTGTACGTATTCATGCATACAAATATATGAAAATATTAAAAAAATAATAAAATTAACAATATATTTTACATTTACAGTAACTTTTCATTATACTTTCTTTAATATATAGAAATATATAATATATAATATATAAGTAAGACAGTTTAATTCAAGGTTCCATTGTTCATGAGGTTTTCTATTTTGTTTGTGATTTTTTCACATTTTTCATTAATATAGGTCATGTATTGTAGCGTTCCATATAAAGTTCACGTGAAATCACACGTATGTATTTGAATTTATGTATAATTACAGGGCATAACATGGCGAAATGCACCATTTATTTTTCAAATGTGATCAATCAGAAAAACATAGAATTACATCTGAAGTGTATGTAATGAACAGAAATAACAGAATCTTGCCTTAGTTAAGATAAATAAACTAAAATCATGATCAGAATGAACTATATTTAAATTTTACCTAGTGTAAGTATATAAAGATCTCATTCTGTCTATATCACACTGATCAGATGACAGAGATGTAAAAGTGAGTGTGTGGCAGCGCGGCGTGTTGGACTCGGTTCCTGCAGGAGACTCAGTGACTCTGCAGTGCTCGGTTCTCTCTGAGAGCAGAGCAGCAGAACTCCAAGTGCTCTGGTTCAGAGCTGCTCCACCACAATCCCATCCTCAAATCATTTACACTCATCACAACAGCAGCCATCAGTGTAAGAGCGGCTCTTCTACACACACCTGTGTGTACAACTTCTCCAAGAACATCCTCAGCCTCAATGATACTGGAACTTACTACTGCGCTGTGCTCCTGTGTGGGAAGATCATCTTCGGGAACGGGACATCGGTACAGATGGAGAACTTTCCGGAAAATGGTTTGTGTAAAAGAAATGTGTGAATATTTATTTGAGTTTCAGTTAAAACAATAACATACAGAATGTAATGATATTTTATGTGTTTAAATGTTACTTGATCTGTCCACATGAATATCTGTTACATCACTTTACTCTACATATCCATCTTATATAACAGCTTTAGATCCTGAAGTGGTCTACCTCACTGTAGTGGTGGTCGTGTGTGTGGTTGTGATCTTCACTCAAGCTTTTATCATCTGTAAAATGAGAAACTGTGACAGATCCAGAGGTGAGTCTGGATCATATAGAAATGCAAACAGTTCTGTAAATTATATTCATTTTTCTGGGGGCAGGAAGTCGGCTTAGGGTGGGATTAGTGGTCACTGTGCTTGTCTCGTTCTTCTGGGGATTGGGGTTTGATTCCTGCCTCCATCCTGTGTGTTGGTTAGCTTAGTGTTTAGTGTGTTTGTCCTGAACTTCCAGGGTTTTTAGAGTCTTGTGTTTTTAGAGTTTCCTTCAGATTTCCTCCATCAGTCCAAAGACACACTTTGGAGGCTGATTGGAGTCTTCAGTATTTTAAAATATTTATAATTTTGATTTATGGTTAAACATTTTCTGTCTTTCAACACAATATAATGACTACTAATATGACCAAAGACTAAAAGGAACATGTTAATATATTTTTTCTCTCAGCAGCGAGACCTCAACAAGGTTCTAGAGCAGAAAAAACACCCAATAAAGTAAATCATTTTTATTTGTTCCTCCATGATATTATTATTAAACTCACTACTCCATTTCACTTCATTTGATGTTCGTTCCCACAGGATGGTGATGCAGCGGAGCTGAATTACACTTCTTTACATTTCAGTAAGAAGAACACTAAAAGAGTGAGCAGAAACAGAGTCAAACCTGAAGACTGCGTTTATTCTGAAGTGTTGTCTGCCACCTAGATTATATTTTTAATTTAATTTGTTTCTTTTATTCATTAGTTTTATTTTTCCTAATTAAAGTTTATTACATATCTGTGGTCAGTGTTCTCATGTCCTGTGAAGGTCAAACAAATATCCATCAAATCATATTCAAACTGTGTGATTATTTATTTCTGTGTAATTCTGTGTGGAAAAATTCATCACAGCCAACGAACATTGTCTTCATGTGGTGTCTGTGTGACAAAACACCTACACACTTGTACTTGCAGACACTTTTTATGCACATTGAACATTTTCAAGGCCATGTAGTGAGGCATTATGACTAAAATTGTCCACATGGTTATAAATATTCATTTCAAACTAATTTCAGCTGAACTGATTACAGACGGTTGTGTTAAACAGTCAGTTATTGTACACTTACGAAGGGAAAATGTGTAAAAATGTAAGAATAATGAAAGTGAACATGTGGTGCAGAGGACAAACGTTTCACTTCCTGCTTCACTTTTAACCAACTTTAGAGCCTCATTACCATTTTGCACACAAAAATGCAAAAAAAAAAAAAATGCTTATTGATTTTTCCTTGCTATTACTTTTTGCTTATTTTTGCTAAATCTAAGTGCTTAAATTCATACAATCAGCACTGGCGCTCCTCAGGGATGTGTCCTCTCCCCACTTCTATTCTCCCTCTACACTAATGACTGCACTTCAAGTGACCAAACTGTTAAACTCCTGAAATTTGCAGATGACACTACGCTCATCTGTCTCATCCAAGGTGGTGATGAGTCTGCATACCAGCAGGAGGTGAAGCGGCTGGTGCTATAGTGCAGCAGGAACAGTCTAAACACCCTCAAACAGACTGCAACGCACGGTTAAAACAGCAGAAATAATAATTTGTGCCCCCCTGCCCACTCCCCAGGACTTGTACGATACAAGAACCAGAAACCGGGCAGGAAAAATCCCTACTATCCTGTAAACCTCTTAATTATTGTAATAAATATAGACGACTGGACAGAACCCAAGATTTTAATAATCCAGTATAAAAAACTATACACAAAATAATAATAATAATAATAATAATAATAATAATAATAATAATAATAATAATAATAATAATAATAATAATAAACCTACTAGTTCAATCCAGGTCCAATCTTATAATCATTGTTAATTTGTTAAGCAGAAATTAACCACACAAGTGATTTAACATGTGATCATTAACACAGAAAAAAGGTTTATTTCACACTAGAGTAAACACAATCCTCGGCTAAGTCCGGTTTTCTTTTTTCAGCTTTTGCTTTCATCTTGTTGAACTGTACATCTGTGTAAATCACAGTTTTTGCTTCAGATTCCTGAATCTGAAATGAAATTTAAAAAACAAACAAACAAACAAACAATTAAACAAACAAGTTATATGAAAATGATATATCAACAATGTCCAATGTTAAAAGTGCTATACGAATATAATTTATTTGCTTTTTTTAATTGTTTGATTGAATTAAAGAAGACATTGACATAAAGTGTACAATAGTATAAAATAGATACTATATTTTTTTACCTGCTTCATTCCTGAAGAATCTTCACTAGAAGTCTTCACTATTAATAAAGAAATATGCTTATTTAGTCATTTTATGTATTTATTTATTTATGTATGTATTTATTATCTGATGACAAAAACACTTACTTTTATCACCTTTTCTTCTCCTCAGTATGAAATAAGTGAGACAGAAAATCTGAAGTGCGCACAAACCCAAAGCCGATCCCAAACCGATCACTGTCCGATGTAGAGATCTGATCATTTCTGATTCTGTTATTTCACCACATTATATTTAGATTAGTACAAAACACTGACATCTCACCTGTGTTGTGTTGTGTGTTAGAGTTAGTGTTGTTTCCATGCGGTGTTGGTTCACGCACCACTGAAATATCACACAGAGCTGCTTTAGATGTTTCTGATGCAATAGTAACATGATCACCTATAAACATTGATCAGGATTCACTTAGTAAAAGTCTGTAACTCAGTGTTGTTGAAGAAAACACAGTTAACATTTCACTACTTCACTATTATTTATCTTCCAGGTTGAACATGTTAACAGTCACCAGGAAAATATCACTACATTAAACCAGGAGCTTAAACATTCAGAATCAACTCAGAATCCTACCTTTAATTTGTAAATAAGTTCCATCTCCAAACACAATGCTTGGTGTAATCATTGCACAGTAGTACATGGCGTCGTCAGACTGAGTGGTGTTTAAAATTGTCATATTGGAGCAGTTTGAAGATCTTTCTAGTCGGAAACGAGACTCTTGGAATCCATTGTAAAATGTTTCTCCAGCACTTGCAAAGAACTTAAAGATAATCCGTGGTTTTTTTCTTGTTGCTTGCTTAAACCAAGCCATCATTTTGAGTTTTTCAGAAACACAACACTGTAGAGTCGCTGAATCTCCGATGTTCACGCTGACGTTTTCATCAGGCTGATAAACTGGTGGATCTGTGGGGGTTTGTGCAGTAACCCAGTGTCTACCAGGATGGACTGTATCTAGAAAAAATAACAACAATAGGTTAATAATGTAATTGTGATATAATTAAACATACTGGATTATTAAACATAACTTTAAACAAATAAAAATGTAAAGTAAAAACAAATCAAACAAATAAAAAAAAACTTTTCTGGTAATTAAGATGAAAATAAATGAAGTTTGGACAAATTACTTACACATAGTGCTGAAGATCAAAAGTAATGTCCAGAAACCAATCATTTTGAATTTCTACAGTGTTTGTATCTCATTTATCGACAGAATATAAAGCTCCTCAATGCCTGGATTGAATTTAATTTTATAATACAGACGACCAGGTCTAAACACGCCCCAGAAAACGTGATTGAAATGTGATTGGTTGTTAAAAAAAGACATGACAAACAGTTACGTGAGAATATTCTGATCTACCTGTAACACCACAATTTATTGGTGTTTTGCACCACAACAAAAATAGCATGTTAGAATGGAAAATGTGGTTTACTCGTATGCTCACATGCGCCTACACGAACAGCTCACTGTTTATTTAATTGCTATTTTTAATTTGATGTGAATAGAATTTTCCCTGCAGCGTATCTATCATGTGGGCCAATGGGAGATTTAAATTTCAGCATTTTAATATGTGTATTGTTTTATTATTGATGGCATGAATGCAGCATTCAAATTACAGCATTTACAGCATTGTTTACAGAGAAAAATCACATTTATCTCATTTATACAACTGAGCAATTGAAGGTTAAGGGCCTTGCTCAGGGGCCCAGCAGTAGTAGGTTGGTGGTTCTGGGATTTAAACTCTTCTTTATTTTATTTAATCTCTGAAAAATTCTGCAAGCTGCTTTGGTGGACTCATTATCTTGCCATCTTTATCAATATCTCATTATCTCATTATCTTGACAAAACACCACATTATTAGCTTTGGACATTTCTATAACCTTTAACAGGCCAAATCATGAGACATCCTGGGAGTCTTCCACTCTCCATCTCCACCAAGATACATCAAGATGTCATCAATCATGTGGACCTTTTGTGGAGTGCATCATAAAGCATGTGTTTCAACCCGTGAGGTACAGGTTGTGTCATGCGTGCTGTCCCATGTATGTGTGTGTGTATGTGTGTGTGTGCTTAGTCGTCAGTCTCCAATCAGTACCCCAGCCCAGGCTTTCCTGACATTCCAGCTCTTCCACCACAGGATGACGTCAGTAATGGTGATCATATAAAGCCGAGACAAAAGCAAGTGTCAGGAGCTTCTATGCTCATTTAGCATGTTCTGTTCTACCATATTTTGTTTGTGATAATGTTACGCTGGTTCTGATCCTTACCTGCCTCATATTGATACTGTAAAGCCCTATTCGGATGGGATTAGTTTTACTTGGGGATGTGGGGGTAAAGAAATTATTACCAGAGCTTCTCAGTGATTTTAGTCCCGTCCGAATGTGCCATCTCGGTAATCATTACGGACAATAGCCCTATTCGGATGGGATTAGTTTTACGTGGGGACCTGGGGGTAAAGAAATTATTACCAGAGCTTCTCAGTGATTTTAGTCCCGTCCGAATGTGCCATCTCGGTAATCATTACGGACAATAGCCCTATTCGGATGGGATTAGTTTTACGTGGGGACGTGGGGGTAAAGTAATTATTGCCAGAGCTTCTTGGTGATTTTAGTCCCTTCCGAATGTGCCATCTCGGCAATCATTACGGACAATGTCAGTAAAGATTACTGCGACTTTTACCTTCTGTAAAAAGGTCGGAAAAATTACCTCAGGTAATATTAATCCCGTCCGAATAGACCCGCTGTAAATATGTACAGTAAGATTCCGTCATTTCCTGTTTAAAAGTAGTTTTTGGCGCGTTTGCAAGCATGGAGGCGCTTGAAGAAGCATTCAGTTGCGTTGTAGGTGGTGGGCCAACTCTGTGGCAAACCTCCAGTGTTTTCCGCATACCATTTAAAGCAAAAAGAACGTGATAACAGGAAGCAATGTCATACGCACATGACGACAAGGAGGTTACTGTGGTGCGTAAAGCGAGTTACCCCTCCCACTTCTGCTAGTTTTACTGAGATGTCTTGTCCCGTGCGAATTGGCCAATTAATATTACAGACGTCCTGAGGTAAAATTGCATTACTCCACATCCCCACGTAAAACTAATCCCGTCCGAATAGGGCTTAAGTATGTGACTGGTAGTATGGGTGTGACTGCCATTTTTGTTGTTTTTTTGTGGAAAGACAGGTAAGAGAAGTCAATTGTCTTTTTCTTTATTTTTTTTGTGTATAGCTTGGTAAGTTCCTAAAACCAGAGGGTTTCTGTTATTTTGTCCTTAGTCCACCCTGAAGTCTTCTCTGGTTCACTGTACTGTATATTCCACAATCAGTACATATCAACCTGACTTTGCTGCAGTGTTAATTGTGTCAGTGCTGTTATCTCCTGAACATCATATTCATATTCTGCCCATCTCCTACATATAACATATAACCCCGTGCTATTCCTCACGCTGGTGTCCCAACCCTAGACTGGGTCGTAACACATGTTTTTAAAGAATAACTGGGATGCATTCCTCAAACCCTACAGCATTACAATGTATTTATCAAGGTTTCCAAGTATTCAAGACTCTCTTGTCCACCCTCAGTAGTCTTGGAATTTATTGAGCAGCATGGGAATGGTTTGCTTCCTACCTGGATGGTCACTCATTTCTGGTAACATGCAGGGGAGTAATGTCTGCTCCAAGCAGACTCTCCACAGGTGTCCCCCAGGGCTCAGTACATGGTCCATTTCTTTTCTCCTTATGTACTCGCTCTCTTGGCAAAGTTATATCCTCACATTGCTTCTCTTACCACTGCTCTAAAGATGATACTCAACTTCTCTTCTCTTTCCCTACCTCAGATACCACAGCTTTTGCTCGGATCTCTACATGTCTGGCGAACATTTTGTCATCAATTATGACTCATTAGCTGAAAATCAATCCTAGCTGACTGAACTGCTGTTCTTCCCAGGTGATTCATCCCCAGATCTGGATCTTGCAATATCCCTGCACAACTCTCTGATCTTCCTTTTGGCCAATGTTTGCGACCTTGGCCTACGACCTTGGGAACTATCAACTCTCCTTTTGTCCCGTGTTGCTAATGTGTTGCTAATCTCGCTCATGCCGGTTTCTTCTCTAAAACATCATCTCTTACCTCAAAGCTCTTATCACCACTCGCACTTCACCTCGCACCCACAGATCTACCATCACTGCTTGTCTGGTCCCACAATCTCTCAGGTTAAGAGGTAGGTATACAGCAAGAGTCTTCTCTGTTCTGACACCGAGGATGAACTTCCCCTAGTCGAAAAGCTGAGTCACTGACTGTCTTCAAATGACTATTGATGGCCTTCCTCTTCCAGAAACACTTAAACGCACTTATTTTCAGTGTTTTACAAACTTTTGTATGTCGCTCTGGATAATGGCGGCTGCCAAACGCCATAAATTTGTATGTAAATGTAAATAGTGCCCATTGGTTGTAGTGAATGCCATCTTCCACTCGTCCCGCTAGTATGAGGTGGAAATCACTCTATAACCTGATCCAGTTTGTCCAGTGTACATTCTGGCCAGATTAGATTCAGTGTAGATTCTGTGGTAGACAAAGCCATTAAACTGGTAATTAATCTTAATTGTACCTACATGATCTTAATATTTAAGCAAATCTGTAATATTTACTCTCATGATTTAGGTAACTGAGGAAGTTTTTTATGTTCGTTCCCACAAGATGGTGATGCAGTTGAGCTGAATTACACTTCTTTACATTTCAACACATAAAATTAATCACAGCCAACAAACACTGTCTACATGTGGTGTCTGTGTGTCAAAACACCTACACACTTGTACTCGCAGCACACTTTTTATGCACATTGAACATTTTCAAGGCCAAGTAGTGAGGCATTATGACTAAAATTGTCCACATGGTTATAAATATTCATTTCAGAACTAATTTCAGCTGAACTGATTACAGACGGTTGTGTTCAACAGTCAGTTTTTGTACATTTACAAATGGAAAATGTGCAAAAATGATCTGATAATAATGAGTGAGAATAATGAAAGTGAACATGTGGTGTATGGACAAACGTTTCATTTCCTGTTCTTGAGGTTAACCATCTAACTATTCTAACAGCTTTGTGCACAATTATTGTAGATATATTTAGAAAGTTTTTGAGTAAACTATGAACAAAATTCAAGATATTAAAAACAATGAACTTCTGAAATCAGAAGATCTGAAAAATTCTTGTGACTTTTTTTTACTGTCACTTAAAGTCTGACAGTAAAGGCATCACTACAGACATGTGCTCACTTTTAACCAACTTTAGAGTCTCATTACCATGTTTTACACAAAAATGCAAAATAAAATAAAAAAACCTGCTTATTGATTTTTGCTTGTTATTAATCTTTTGCTTATTTTTGCTAAACTTAAGTGCTTATACGTAAACTTTAATAAACATCTCACTTATTCCTAGTTTTTATATCCCTACTATCCTGAAAACCTCCTAATTATTGTAATAAATATAGACGACTGGACTCAACCCAAGATTTTAATAAAAAAATAAAAACTATACAAATAAATAAATAAATAAATAAATAAATAATAATATTCATTATTATTATTAAAAAAAAACATAATTAAGCTTAATTAAGCAGAAATTAACCAGACAAGTGATTTAACATGTGATCATTAATACAGAAAAAAAGTTTATTTCACACTAGAGTAAACACAATCCTCCGCTAAGTCCGGTTTTCTTTTTTCAGCTTTTGCTTTCATCTTGTTGAACTGTACATCTGTATAAATCACAGTTTTTGCTTCAGATTCCTGAATCTGAAATGAAATTTAAAAAACAAACAAACAAAATGTTATTTTATTATGACTTAACTTCAAATAATAAAGTAAATAACTTTTATTATGAATTGTTTTATTCACGCAAAGCTTCTTTCCAAAAATGTCCAATGTTAAAAGTACTGTAGAAATTTAATTTGATTGTTTATTTAATTATTTGATTGAATTAAAGAAGACATTGACATACAGTGTGCAATAGTGTAAAATAGATACTATATTTTTTTTTTACCTGCTTCGTTCCTGAAGAATCTTCTACAGAAGTCTTCACTTTTAACATAGAAATATGCTTATTTAGTCATTTTAACAGAACTTCATTAATGTATTTATAATTTGATGACAAAAACACTTACTTTTATCACCTTTTCTTCTCCTCAGTATGAAATAAGTGAGACAGAAAATCAGAAGTGCGCACAAACCCAAAGCCGATCCCAAACCGATCACTGTCCGATGTAGAGATCTGATCATTTCTGATTCTGTTATTTCACCACATTATATTTGGATTAGTACAAAACACTGACATCTCACCTGTGTTGTGTTGTGTGTTGGTGTTAGTGTTGTTTCCATGCGGTGTTGGTTCACGCACCACTGAATTATCACACAGAGCTGTTTTAGATGTTTCTGATGCAATAGTCACATGAGCACCTACAGTATAAACATTGATGAGGATTTTCTTAGTAAAAATCTGTTTCAGCATTCTTAAAAATAAAAGCAAAATTCATTAAAAGAAATAAAATTTTAAATAGCATTTCATGTAAAATATCATAAATAGCATTACTCAGTCAGATTTAGTGGAAATCCTACCTTTGATACTTAAATAAGTTCCATCTCCAACCACACGTTTGGGTCTCGTCACTGCACAGTAGTACATGGCTTCATCTGACTGAGTGGTGTTTAAAATAGTCATGTTGAAGCAGTTTGACGATCTTTCTATGCAAAACCGAGACTTTTGGAATCCAGTGAAAAAGTGAAAAGTTTCTTCAGAAGTTTTTAAGGATCTAACTATAATCTGTGGTTTTTTTCTGTTTGCTTGCTTAAACCAGGCCACCTCATTGAATGTATTGTTTAACATACAGCACCGTAGAGTCGCCGAGTCTCCGATATTCACACTGAGCTCTTTATCAGGCTGATAAACTGGTGGCTTTGTGACAGATTGTGCAGCAACCCAGTGTCTACCAGGATGGACTGTATCTAGAATAACAAATATAATCAAGTGATAAATGTGTTTAAAAAAATCAAAAAGATTAAAAAATCTGTAATGAAAATTAATGATTTGATATATTACTTACACATAATGCTGAGGATCAGAACTAAACTCCAGAAACAAGTCATTTTTAAAAATATTCTCAGAATTCTCAGAATAGCATTTGTACCTGATTCATCAACAAAAATATGAGTCTGCTTGAAGCCTCGTTTGCATCTGAATATTTATAATACAGGCAGCCTGTTCTGAGCATGCCCAGGAAAATTACTGTGATTGGTTGTTCAGAAATGAATATGTTAACAAGCACATGGTATTCTGATCGACCTACACCGACGAAAGATGTGAAATGTCAGAATAGAAAATGTTGTTTGCTTTTACACTCTCGCTCGTGCCTTCACTAAGATCTCTAGTTAACCAAATTGTTTGTATAAAATCTTATCCCACTTCCAGATCTGTTTAAAGTGGAACATTTCTACCACCTGATACAGTCTGACCAGAACAAATGGCAGGAAGTGAACTTTGTGACCTGGTTTAATGATGTACAGTAATTAGGAGATTGCCGCATTGCTCTTCGGTCCTTTTTCTCCACTAACAAGAAGAACCTAGAAGATGCAGATTGTCAATTTAACCCCAAGCTAAAACTTTCCTTGATGTACTCGATGGAAACGGATCAGGTCTTGCTCAGAGACCCAGCAGTGCCAGCTTGGTGGACCTGGGATTCAAACTCATGGCCTTTCAATTAGTAGTCCAACACCACTAGGCTACTATTGTACATTCCACCAGATAGCCTTAGAGTCTACTGAAGTGGAGCCAGAACTTGGTTCTGATAGATTGGAATAAAAACTGGGCTTTTGTGGATAAGGTCAAACATGCATTTGATGCAGTTGATGCCCGAACCACCACCTGTGTTCTTATAATATAAACATGAACATAAAGAACAGCTGGTTCATAAATACCACTGCTACCTCACTCACTCATTTTCTACCGCTTATCCGAACTACCTCGGGTCACGGGGAGCCTGTGCCTATCTCAGGCCTCATCGGGCATCAAGGCAGGATACACCCTGGACGGAGTCCCAACCCATCGCAGGGCACACACACACACTCTCATTCACTCACGCAATCACACACTACGGATAATTTTCCAATCAACCTACCATGCATGTCTTTGGACCGGGGGAGGAAACCGGAGTACCGGAGGAAACCCCCGAGGCACGGGGAGAACATGCAAGCTCCACACACACAAGGTGGAGGCGGGAATCGAACCCCCAACCCTGGAGGTGTGAGGCGAACATGCTAACCACTAAGCCACCGTGCCCCCCACCTTGTGATACTTCCCTCAAAATTCAAGGTCACAGAGTCTGAATACCTGCCACTGCATTGTCAGCATTGCTACATCATTTAGGAGTTTATTGCATTATTATTAAAGATGTTTACATCCGTCTGAGTGCAGCTGTTGAAGATTCTAACAACCAGAGCCGATCGGCCCTATACGCTCACTATGCAAGTTGCGTAGGGCCCCGCAAATTACGCAAGGCCCCGCCTCCCCTGCCTCATTTTACATCGCATGTTAATCTTCACTGTGTAGATGACAATATGAAGTGGAGCTATCCATCTGGCCACGAAAAGAGAAAAAAGAAACTAAATGAGAGTGAAATGCGAGAACAGCAATCAGGTAAACTTGTGTTCTCTTTAAGTTTGATGTCAGCAAGAGCAAATAACAGTAAAGTTAAGTTGATGTGATTCTGTCTCTAGTCTCTATCTGACAAGCTAAATTAGCTGTGCAGTGCTGCCGGTGCATCTCTTGGCCTGTCCGTCACACAACGATTTATTGCGTGAACATTCGCGTGAATAAACGCCCGTGTTTATAAACGGCAGCTCGATGACCGCGCCACACGTGAACATGCGTTCATATGCGCATGCAATCGTGCACGAAATGACACGCGCGCTTTCCAGCAGCAACATCTGTGTTGGGATCAGTACAAAAAGTAGCGTGATAGCGCTCCTAAATGACAATGTTTATAGTCTCTCAATCAAAGTTACAACGTTAATGCAATATGGAAACCAGTGGATTTACATTGGAATGGGCATAATGGCAGGTCACTATGAATGCACATCCCTCAGTAAATAATAATCATCAGGGATCAAGTATTGCTCTCATGCATACTATAAAACACAGTGATACGGTATGGCAAGCTATTTATACTTTTATACATTCACATGATATGGATTTTTGATATCAGGAATTCAGTTTTCAATACTTAAAACATCATTTCTGATATCTGCTATTGCATATTCACTAGTTGAATATTGCAAGAGCCAAGTCATATTATAAATAGTATTTTATATTTGAAAATGGATAAAGAGGAATCTGAGGGAGGCAGTTTAAGTGGGGCCTAATGCAAAATCCAAAGCTGTGTTATATTTCTTATATATATATATATATATATATATATTATATATATATATATATATATATATATATATATATATATATATATATATATATATATATTCATTCATTCATTTTCTACCGCTTATCCGAACTACCTCGGGTCACAGGGAGCCATCAAGGCAGGATACACCCTGGACAGAGTGCCAACCCATCGCAGGGCGCACACACTCATTCACTTTCACAATCTGGAATGGAAGGAGACAGACCCGTACGCAGGATAGCTTCAAATGAAGGGGGTTTAATAAATAAAGAAGACATAGACAAAATCACGATAACTGAAACAATACAAATGACGACATTTAACAGGGACTAGACATGACGAGGGGTAAACGTAACTAATGATTCCGCACTGCCATCGGCAACGCGGCGCACTTAAATATAAAAGACAATGAAGACACAATAAGGAACAGGTGTGATGACAGGGAGGAGCAGACGAAGGCGGGGCAGACACGTGACGAGGAACGACAACTAATGCACATGGCCAAAAAGTCCGAGCTGAATCATGACAGAACCCCCCCCAAGGCGCGGCTCCCGAAGCGCCAAACCCTGTCAGAGTCCAGGAGGGGGGGGCGAGGCACATAGCGAAGGCAAATGGGGGAATGAGGAACACGGCGAAGGTAGATGGGGGAACGAGGAACACGGCGAAGGCCGATGAAGGGAGTAAGGCACACGGCGAGGCCGGTGGGGGGAGCAAGGCACACGGCGAGGCCGGTGGGGAGAGCAAGGCACACGGCGAGGTAGGTGGAGGGAGCAAGGCTCACGGCGGCACAGCCAGCGAGGGCCGAGCGACGTCCACAGCCGAGCAGAGGGGCCGAACGACATCCACAGCCGAGCAGAAGGGCCGAGCGACGTCCTCAGCCGAGCAGAAGGACCACGCGACTTCCATGGCCGAGCTGAAGGGCCGAGCGATATCCTCAGCTTAGCTGAAGGGCTGAATGACGTCACAGCCGAGCTGAAGGGCCGAGCGATATCCACAGCCGAGCTGAAGGGCCGAACACAACCCCGACACACCGCAGCCAGACTCACGTCCCGATGACCAGAATACCATGGGTGGGAGGGTGGGAAGTTCCATCGCCCTGGGCCTGCAGCACCCCCCGCGGAAGAAGTGAAGCGATGCCCTCCTCAGACAGAACTGGAACTGGAGTGACGTCCTTCACCGGAAAAAAGGCGGGGCGATGCCGCAGGGCACCAAAAAATAAAAAAAGGGGCAAAAACGGGTTGGTGACATCCTCCGCGAAGGAAGTGAGGTGACGACCGCCTCGGACGGAACCGAAAGTGGAGTGGCGTCCCTCACCGGAAAAAGGGCGGAGCGATGTCACCGAGAAAAGAAAAAAGGGCCTGAAGGACTGACGGAACAGTCCAGGGGAAGAAGAAAAAAAGCCGGTCCGAGCTGGAAGCTATCCTGCTGGGTCTGAGTTCTTTAGGCAGAATCATTCTGTCACAACCAAGATGGAAGGAGACAGACCCGTATGCAGGATAGCTTCAAATGAAGGGGGTTTAATACATGAGGAAGACAAAGACAAAATGACGATAACTAAAACAATACAACTGACGACAATTAACATTGACTAGACATGACAAAGGGGTAAACGTAACTAATGATTCCGCGTTACCGATGGCTCACTTAAATATAAAAGACAATGAAGACACAATGAGGAGCAGGTGTGGTGACAGGGAGGAGCAGACGAAGGCGGGGCAGACACGTGACGAGGAACGACAACAAATGCACATGTCCAAAAGTCCAAGCTGAATCATGACATTCACTCACACAATCACACACTATGGACAATTTTCCAGAGATGCCAATCAACCTACCATGCATGTCTTTGGACCGGGGGAGAAAACCGGAGTACCCGGAGGAAACCCCCGAGGCACGGGGAGAACATGCAAACTCCACACACACAAGGCGGAAGCGGGAATCGAACCCCCAACCCTGGAGGTGTGAGGCGAACGTGCTAACCACTAAGCCACCGTGCCCCCTATATATATGTATATAAAAAATATAACAAAATATTATATATATATATATAATATTTTGTTATATTTTATTATTTTCTGCTTATTTAAGATAATGTTAATACTCACTTTAAATTTAAATGCTAATATTCAACTCAAAATTCTATGTAAAATATTTCATTCAATAAAGATTTGTTTATACCTCATTCAATTCTGTATTGTTTTACTCTTTGATCGAGAGATGGAGCGAACTTTTTTTAAAAGGAGGGAGGTTTGTAGTGGGAGCAATGGGGTGTGAATGTGTAGCAAATGGTTAACATGGCTCACGGGTCAGGTAGGAGGGCCCTTTAGCAGAATTTTGCTTAGGGACACAGTGAGATCAGGATCGGCTCTGCTAACAACTGACCCCATCATTCATCAGTGAAATATAAACAGCTCAGAATTAGTGCTCAGTTGTCAATTGACATTGTCTCGGAGAAGCTTCACAGAATTATAGAAACAGACTAAAAATCTCCACAGAGGGCAAATTATAAATCAATGAAATAAAATCATTAGATACAGAATAAACCCTGTGGCTTTGGTAGTTTATCTACACTGCAAAAAATATCCTACTGCGAATAATATTTCTTATTAATCGATTTTGTAAACCAATCAAAGATGATTTAATTATAGACATTATAAAAAAACAACAACAACAACAACAACGTTCATTTTAATCTAATTGTCTAATGATAATTCACATCATAGTTCACAAAGTCATCAGCTTTTTCTTTTTCCAGCTTTGGGTTTCGGCTCGGAGAATTTCAAAGCTGCGTAATTCAGTGTTTCTTCTTCATAATTCTGGAGAAAAAAAACAACAACTATTAAATAGCGTTCAGCTCAACGTGATAAACTTACAGCATAGGAAACTAAACACTAAATACAACAACTGCAAAGTAGGGAAAACAGTGAAAATCCTATTAAAGTGTAGTAAAGATTATTTCTAGAACATTCTTATAGAGATGAATGGGGAAAAGGAATTTTAATAGAGTATAAACCTATTGTTTAGTTACTAAATCAAAGCTAAAGCATAAAAATATTGACCCACCTGCGCACGTACCTGCCTCGTTCTATTAGAGTTTTCTACAGAAATCTTCGCTATTAATACAGAAACACAATTATTAATCTTTTTCACAGTTAACTGTAGTTAAATAAACCTGGGTTGAGTATATTAAGGACATGAAGCACTTACATTTACAGTTTTCACATTTTCTTCTCCTCAGTATGAAATAAATGAGACAGAAAATCAGAATGGAGCACAAACCCAAAGCCGATCCCAAACCGATCGCTGTCTGATGTAGAGATCTGATCATTTCTGAATCTGTTAAGAAGATATAAAACTCAGGGACACACAACGATTCATGAATAAATAACGATATATAAACCAGAGTACCTGT